>NW_027111933.1:1258189-1282462 GCF_000696795.3 Halyomorpha halys | reverse complement strand
CTTTTTTTGGTTTCTTATTTCCTTTTTTAGGTTTGTTTACATTTCCTTTTTTTGGTTTCTTATTTCCTTTTTTTGGTTTCTTATCTCCTTTTTTCAGTGTCTTATCTCCTTTTTTTGGTTTCTTCTTGTTTCCTTTTTTAGTCGCTCTTTTGATTCTTTGAACATTGTTAGAACTCGTAGAGTTTTTATTTTTATTCACTATTCTAATATTATTGTTAACAGTTTCCTTCAAAAATGTTCTTTTATTTTTCCAATTCAGTTTAAAAAAATCTTTTTGTTGGGATGTATATATTTTTTCTTCTTTTTTATCATATATAGGCATCCAATTTCTTATTTTCACTAACCACTGTTGATTTTTAGAGTAATGTTCTATTTTTTCTGTACTTGCTACATCTTTGAATTTTTTTTTCTTGTAGATTGTTTTGTTCTTGTAGGATATTTTATGTATATAGGCTTTGTCATCACTATCTGACTTTCTATTATTTTTTATTATTGCACTTGAAATTTTAATGTCATCTGTTTCTTTCAATTTTCTTCCAAAGAAATTATACTTTTTGTTAACACCTGCATTTTGTTGTCTATGAGTAAACTTTGTATATAATATTTTATGTATTGAAAAACTAAATTTTTGTTTAATAAATTTTGCATATTCTTTGTCATGAATGTATTTCAACCAATGGATATATTTTTGTTCATTATTTTTGTCTGTTCTCAACTCAAGTTTATTGGGTTGATGTAAAGAATTTTTTCTCTTTTTAGATTGAATTTTTTTTAAATCAATAGTCAAATAAATACTTAATGCTTTACTTCCATGGTGTGTAGATAAAACTGGGAAACTGTTTTCTACATCAGAGTTTATCACTGGCGATATTGATTCGGAACCTTTATGATTTTTGCTTCTAATGATACCATCATTTTGTATTTTATTGGATTCATTATCATTTCCCAAGCCTCTTTGATGATCCAATACTCTTCCACGCTCTACCTCATGTGACTTCAAATAAAATCCTTTTGTCAATTCTGGCCAAAAGATCAAGAAGATTATAGCCAGAAACTCTAAACCTGAAAAAAAATCAAATTTAGATTTTTAAAACATTTATGGAATAATTACCTACCATTCTAAAATAATAGCACCCACATATGCTAAAAGGAACCAACCAATACTTTTGTTTTGTGACATTATGTTTTATGCGCCATAACAATCATTTCTTTAAAAATTTACACTTAAGAACAAACCTAAGGCATATTAATCCTGTAAATCACTGTTAGAGAGCATTGAGTTTTTATTGAATGAAACAAAAATTGATATAACTTATAAAACAAAGAGGGACTGTGGTAAGGCACGATACTACTAACTCCAAGGACACGGGTTCTGTTTTTTTGTTACACTGTAGCTGTGAGGCAAACCTGTGGGTTCTGGAGTCCTCCTGGGGTCCACCCAGCATCATAAATTGGATACCTTTAATTGGGTAACAATCTGGCAGCCGAGCATGATTCTGATTAAATCACCTCCTTGCACAACTGTTGGTCTTGTAAAACACAGCAACAAAAAAAAATATTGGGCTGGTTGGTTCCTCATTGCATATATGGGTTTAGTAGATAAAAAATATATATACATTCTTACTTGAATCTAATTTGTTTTTTTGTGTTATTTTGAAACTTCTTTATCTAATTTTAAGTAAGCTTTTGTTTTTTGTTCTTAAATTATTTTTAGAAAAAACATGAAGTAAACAACAAAGGGTCACTGAATAAGAAAGTTAATGATTAAAAAATTAAATAGGGTTTTCATTACTCTAATAATTAAAGAATGGGAAATATTTTTGTTACTGAGTATTACAAAGGGCCAGATTAGTTTCTTTTACTAAAAACAAAATAATATTGTTGCTCCATCTCATTCATGCATCTATAATTTTCTATATAACTCTTGTATAGAAAGCAACATTAACAAGAGGAGCCTGTGTAGTGATATCACCAATTTCAATGACATTTTTTTTGGTGAAACTAGATTGAAAAATATTATACAGCTGTCCAGCCTTCTTGTCAATCCCTCTTGGGAGCTGAGATAAAAATATTTTACATAATTTAAAAAAATTCTTATATCATTGTATGCTGCCTTTGCTCTACATGTATTTAATGGTTATTATATACTAATCGATTTTATTTTATTTATTTTTTTGCATAGAATAAGAAAAACAGATTTTTGATTTTATTAAATGAGCTGAAGTATATAAAAAATTACAAAAACCGGAAGTAGCTTCTAGTAAAATAGACCAAACAAATTTTGTTTAGAAAAAATCAAGTCAGATTCGTAACTATTTTCTTTTGCAACCCTTAAATATGAATTTTCATATAAATCAAAAATTATAATTTGCTGGGCTTGATTTTCGGAGGATACTTTTTTCTACCAATGTTCCTTGTTCACGAAATAAATTCATAATACCTCACAATATTATCCAACGTAATTACAAGGTTGGAAAGCTGAATGAATGTCTGCTCTTCGAACTCATATGAACATCTTTTACATTTAATGATTTTATTTGATATTAAAAACAGCTTCAAATCAAGAAAAATTTCTTGAACGTTTCATTTTATATTTCCGGGTCTAATTTGTTCAGGAAGGTACTGTTTGTACCATTAGGTGAAGTTAAGACGGTTCTGAACCCCTTCTAAAATTTGTACAGATTAGTGACTTCACCTTGAAATTATTGATTTTTTTTTTTCAATCTGACTTAATTTGTCCTAAACAAAGTTTTTTTTGTATACTTTACTAGAAGAGACTTGCGATTTTTTATGTAATTATTTACTATTAATACTAATACTACTATTTAATTAATAGTAATTATTTACTATTAATAATAATACTACTACTAATTGCTTGGCTCGCGCCTTCTATCGAAAAAATTAAAATTTACAAAACTACTATCCTTTCCACTGTTCTTTATGGATGCGAAACGTGGCTACTTACACTAAGGGATGAACAGCGTCTTAAGGTTTTCGAAAATAAAGTATTACGCAAAATATTCGAACCGAAAAAGGATGAATTAACAGGAAAATTTGAAGATTACCCAACGCTGAATTAAAGGACCTACACCGGGTAAATATAATCCAAGTTATAGCATTGTGGTGTATAAGATGGGGGTGTAAGGTTGTAGGGCTTAGTAAAGAGCGGATCCCTAAAATGTTAATAAACACTGAACCAACGGGTAAACATCCGAGGGGTAGACTGAAACGTAGATGGGAGGATTGCGTTAAAAATGATTTAGTAGAATTGGGGCATCACTGGAAGGATGTATGCAGAGAGCGTTTGGTGGTATCGGCATCGAACCTTCGGGTTCGTCAGGCCTTCATTATTATTATTATCATCAATTATTTACTATTACTTCCCAAAAAAATGTGGGAACAATTACTTCATGACCAGACTATGATATTAACCCCTTATACTTTTCTCCAAGTATTAACCGCCTTTCAAGAGGAAAAATTTCTTCCCCTTCAGGCTTACTTCTTTCTTGCTTTAGTTAATGACATTTTTCGCTAGCAGTTCCCACCACGTTTACTTATTCTAACTTATACGTATCGATATGTAATACATCTTTGATGTTTACGACCGATATTACTCACGGATATATCAACGTTTGCTTTTACTTTTTTCGACTATGAAACTCTACTTCCCGACAATTTTTAGTATTAGATATTTAATATTATAATATTACAAAATAAAAATATTAGAGATATTAAAAAATAAAAATATTAGATATTATATAATTATAGCACCATTGGACTCCATAACCAGAAACTAGATTTGAATCATTTATTTTATATTTACTTAATAGGTCATATTTAATTTAATTTTAGTTTTTTAATTCATTTTTCTAAAATAACTTTACCTACATTGCGTATAAATGTATAGGACGTCGAAAACGCTCAGAAACGGAAAGGTGGTGGAGTATAAGAGCTATCTACCATTCACTTCTTGAATTTCCCGCTGAGAGAAATATTTCTCGTTGAATGGGCAGGTAATTTTTTTTTTAAAGATTTGGAAACCGGTCAGCTCCGCCACTTTTCGGGTTACCGGCGTACTGTCAGGTGAAGAAGTAATTATTCCCGCCTTTTTTGAGGAGTGAAACTAAATAATTACCATTTTTTTATGCACTTAAGCTCTTCTCTTCTTATTCCACAAAAAAAAAAAATATTGGTATATAATAACCATTAAACGTCCTTCTAACCTTTTAATTAGATGTCCTTTTAAAATTTACAAAAGGTTAACAACACAGGTTATAAAACAGATAAATCAATAAATAAAAATCTCAGCAAATTTTAAATACTTTTTGACACTCACGGTACACATATGGAAAATATATGTCTTATTCAGGACCCTTTTTTTCCTCTCACTCTCTCAATTTGTTTATTTTTTTATTAAATATATCATTCTATCATATAAAAAATTCTCATTCTTAAAATTAAAAAGATCATTGTAATTACCTTACTGTATTATGTTGTTAAAATTGATAACTGTAACATTTATGATTTTTATAAAACAGTTAAATTTGTACTAAGTTCCCATTGGGAGTTAAATAGTTGGGGGAGTAGTGAATAAGAGTTTTTCGTAAAAAAAGGAATACTTTATCAATAGAATATTCCAAATTAAAAAAAAATTAAATGAAAGGATGATAAAATGGAGTCTGAATCTTCAAGTCATTCTATTTACTGACAGAATTGGAAGCATATGTAATTGTAGTATGATTTTCCGAAATTAATGTATTAGAATGAAGGAAGAAGGATTAAAATCACATAGTTATTTATTTTTTAATTTAAATCCGAATAAGTGTTAAAGGTATTTATTCTTACGGGCAATGTCCCCTCTCCCCTCCCTCCCCCCATTGCTGATAAACCATTTTCAATTTTATCCATTTATGACTTCGTATTTACCTAAAATTACATTATAAAACCAGTTCTACGAGTCAGAATATTTCTATATATTCAAAAATTTTGGTTCTCATTATTAGAACGCATAGCAAAATATATTAAAATGAAAATGTAAGTGGCTGCTCCAGGGTTTTACCCTCATAGCCCTGTCCTTTTTTTAAAAAATATTTTCATGGACATTACTCTATTCTTTCTGTTCTTAATTTTTCGCCATTTTTTAATCCTTTCGCTACCAATTATGAAAAAATTGAGAAGACAAAAATTAGTCTTGAAATTTCTTAATGTTCCACTGGAAGTTAATGGATTAATATTCTTACACGTCAGAAACGCTACCTAATCTCTTCATTATGCCAACTGAAGGGTTCAGTGAGTATCAATGACGACTTGGACGTGAATTTCATTGTTAAAGTGAGTATTCAAATTAATTGTTTCTAATTAATCAACTATTGTACAATGCACAAAGCAGTTTCCATTTCTATAAAAACGTTTGAAAAAAACACTTCAATTTGGAAAACTCTTTCGTCACGATCCTGTCGATCATGACTGCCTTTCCTTTTTTTGTTTTTTTATTGTTTGGATTGTTATTGAATTTCAATGAATCTGTCATAGAAAATATCTTTAATTTCCCTCTGATTTAAATTACTGAAGATTGAAACTCAAAAGTACCAAAAGCTTTTGTTAGTTCCTTTGGATCCTGATTAAACCTGATGTTTGTTTATAAAGATTGTTCAAAGTAATTTCTGTTTATAACATGGGATATTACGTTCTATGTTGGGATTTATTGTCGTAATAGGTGTGATAATACTGAAAGAGTGAGAATGTTTCTAATATTTTTAAGCAGAACGAGTTTTTTGTTAGAGTTTCAAATAATGTATTATATTGAAAATCCATAATTATCAATGAGTTAAGATTGAACACCATTAATAAACATTTATAATTCTATCTATAAAAAATAATTCAGTAATTAGCTTATAAATTTTATTTTATCACTCCTTAGTCGTATATGGGTCATTATTTTAAAAATGATCGACCATCTGAATGTGGATTATTTTATTTTTCTATTATTACTATCATGGAGGCCAACATTTCTTTCTAACTTAAACCTTCTAATCAATCATTAATTTTTTCCAGTTATAAAATATGTAAACCTTGTTTTGTTGTTCCCTACCCCTGTTACAAAGCTGAGGTAGACAAATTACAAGTCAATAGTATTCGTTTCTTTAGTAGTAAACCATAAAAAGAATGTCTGCAATCTTATCAGCATTATTTCCAGTATTAAGTATAACATCAACTACAAATTATAGTTTGAATTTTAGGAGGAACGCACCAATCACTAAACCACTTTCTACCCCAGTCTCACAGTTTTCGGTGTGATAGATTCAATATCCAACGTTAGATACAAATATTATTTGTTAATACCGTTGGATATTATGCTATATATTCATCTCTATTATCATAATAGATGTGATGATAGTGAAGAAAGGAGAGTACTTTAAGTATTTTTAAGCAGGGTACGTTTTTTAAAAATAAATTTCAAACTATGGTTTATAGTTAATATTTATTACTACTAAATAAATATTTTCTATTAGAATTAATACACTAATTAGCTGCTTTTTTTTTTTTTTTTTTTAAATCGATATCACGAAAACTATGATTAAGTGAGTGCCGGACAAAAGTTACCCCCTAGAATAAGAAGTTTTTTTTTTCAAAAATCACGATAGTTATAATATCAAGTGTGTGTCACGTTCAGAATATTATCAAGGAGCATTTCCTGGAGGCTCTACAAAATCTAATCAATTAAAAAAAATATATATCAACACAGTATCAAATTTGGAGAATAATACAGGTAATTTTTTTATATTATCTCCTCGTTCACGATTTCGATTCAATGGAGTATTTATATAATTCCTTTACGCTTGGATTCCGTGTTTATCCTTACCAACCTTTTATTAAAGAAGAAATGTACAAGCAAGTGAGTTTAAATTACTTTAAAAATTATATACTTATCATGACAAAATTTTACCATCTCATTACTAATTTAGGTATGGAATATTCTGATATATTTCAACTAAAACATAAAATAACTTACGTTTTATAATTATAATTTAAATTTAATTTCAGCTTTAGAATCAAGTCTTTACAAAAATTCGAATTCTTACCTCTTCTCATGTTGCCTCCATGCCTGCATGACGCCCACGGAACTCAATAATTGGGTAAAAACTTTTTCCACATAAGTAGCTTTTCCAAACTGATAAGCAATGCAAATGGGTGCCTTACTTCCTGGTTGAGCCATGAAGTTTCTGGTAATATATAATTTACATTTATATGTCAACAGACTAGGTTAAATGTCTGATAACCAAAAAAGTTTGATAGTCTATATAATGGGGCCCCGGCCAAAGGACCCACAATGCTGTGGACGTTGGAAAAAAATATATATATTTGATGTTACTATGGGATAAAATCAAAAGGTTACCACCCTCTATTAATTTTATCCCTTGATAAAAGAAAAAACAGATAAAAATAGAAAATAGAAGGGGCGGAATAATTCTTGGGCCTAAGAGTGTCTTAACTTTAAGTCCGGGTTGTTGGAAGTGGTGAGGAGAGCAAGTCCGACAAGTTATTCTGTCGATTCTTTTAGTCTAAATTAAGATTTTATTATTATTTTAAATTTGTAGCTTTGTAGACAATTTAATTATTTTCCAAATGAACATCTCTAATGTTCCGGAAGATTTGTAGTTTTGTTGTATCAATTCAACCAACACTACTACAATTCCCTTCACCAGGAAAATAAACTTTAGTTTAAAATAAGTGACGTGACGGATCGTAGTGGGTTCGATTCCCACCTGAAGCAGTTAATATTTATTTCTCGGCGGCCCCGAGAAAAGAATCTTGACCCTCTCCACCTTGTTTAGTAAGCGACGTCAACCCTAGTAGCCTCCAGGGTTTGGCAAAAAGGATTTGGAGGCCCACTTGCCGGGTAGTACCTTTCATCAGAAACCAATATCAATTGTTGACTAATATCAAATCCTTTACACTGAATGAAAAATCTATAAATTAATAGCTCTTTCTTCCAGTGTAAATGTTTATAATTTATAACAATGAGAACTATTTATTTTTTTCAAATTAACAAAACTAAAGGTACCTTAAAGGAAATTTTTTTTAAAAATTAGTCATTTAAGGTCAGTTAGACTATTTCAATGAGGATAATACCTAGTTGACTCAAGAACATTTATATTTTTAAGCCGAGTTGAATCAAAATCGTTGGCACCGTTTTCGAGAAAATCGAAAAAAATTGAAAATCAATTCTATAAAGTGGTATTAGATCCATTTTATCGAAAACGTTGCATCCCAGGCATATACCTGCCTTAAACAATTTAAGTTAAATTATAATTTGAATTTCATACCAATGTTTATTTTTTGAGCTAGGCTAATCACACAAACACGAATGCAATGACTATTTTGCAAGATCGAAATTTCGTACGACCGTAATACTTTCTTATACTACATCTTCTATTAATAAGTGAATGAAAGTAAAAATGTATTTAGCATACTTTATTAATGTGACAAAATAGTTATGTTTAAATAAAGCAATCTATTTCTAAAACAGTTATTTGTGGAGCAATAATCTGACAATTGCTATTTCATTATTTTCTTATTTTTTTTGACAGTGAATGTAGTGGAAGTGAATTTACTGTCATATTAAAACGGCGAGACTGACTGTACTATTTCCAAGTCGCAACTGCCATGGTGTAAGCTATATAACAGTTAACGGCATGACAGGGCCGTCCATTGCTCAGGGAGTTGATGCTCAGGTCTGTACAACCTGGAACTGCGCCGATTCCAATCCAAATCAGGGATAATATAACATAAGAATACATTTCTAAAATTATATAAAACTAATATTAGGGCTCAACTTGTTCGATTGATTCCCAACTTGGGGGATATGTGTGATAATAATTCAGAATTAGATTCAAATTTCACTTCTGTGTGAGCAACAGTACTTTCTTGACACTTCTCATCAATTATTATTTAAATTGGAGGAAGATAGTTTGAGTGATGGTCAATAAAGGTATAAAAATAGTAAAAGAAAACTATTTATTGTTAACCACTTTGCAGGGCTTCGTCAGGGCTGATAAGAATGATGTTCTGTTACCAACTGAGCCAATAGGGTTAATAGAGTTAGAATACCAATAGAGTTGGTAACAGAACATCATGCTTATCAGCCCTGCAAAGTGGGACGAAACGTTAACAATAAATAGATTTCTTTTACTATTTTGATACCTTTATTGACCGCCACTCGTACTATCTTCCTTCAATCTACTTCATACGTCAACTATGTTCTTCCAATTATTATTTAAGCTTTATTTTTATTTAAATATCTTTTATTAATTTTTCTACCCTTTCGGGCAAGAATTGTGAAGCCCCCTTCGTCCTCTCGGATTCGGAGCCTCCATTTTAAAATAAATTGATAGAATGATAATAAAATTCGGTTACGAAAAACTAATACAGCAATAATACGCAAAATAATTTTAAAATGCAACCATAATTTCTGATGAAAATGTTGTATCAGCAAGATGCTCCATCTCTTAGATCATGTAGTTATTTTTATTCTTGGTAAAAATTTAATTTCAACCAAAGTTTACCAAGATCGTACTTTTTTGACTTATACTCAACGCATTTTAACTCCAAAAAACAAATTCACTTTTCACTACCAACCTGATTATCCTAATATTCCGATTTGTTTCTGAGAACGTACCTTCTAATATATCATTTGAACAAAACTTATTTTAAAATTTAAACTTTTACAAAATTAATTTGTAATTTTATTTAACAAAAATTTATCTTCAAACTAATCTGACATAATATTTTACTTAAGCTAAAATATATTTGTTAAGCATCATAACATGCTCTTTAGTTCCTCAGCTTTCTGTAGTTCCCCAACTTCATATATTAGTTTACTAGTGGTTGATTGTTATATAAATTTTGTGGCTAGTTTTATTCAAGGTTTTTGAGAGGTTCTTATTTTTTTACTAATTATAAAATTGATTTATGCTTCTTTAAGACTTCATATAATTTCTAGAATTCATAGATATTCTAAGAAGTGTACCTTAATTGGATGTTTTTCGTCTGGCAAAATACATAATATAATGATAATAGATTGTTAAATTCAAATTATAAAACTTCAATTCAAGAATTTTAATTTATCTTGAAATTTATATCATTTATTTTGATATCACATTGTTTACTACTGCTTATAACATTTTTTAACAGTGGAGTAAGAATACATTAAAAGTCATAGTCAACAAAACATTCCCAGTTGAGTTGTAAAAGAGGATAAAAATTAATACAATTTTTTCAACAAATCACGATAAATCATTTCACTTAAATTACTTTTTCTGGCATGTTCCACAAGCTCAAGTTAATCATAATTAATTTTTAATTAGAAAATAAATAAAATTCTATGTTGAGTTATTTAATACATTTATGAGATGTACATATTGAAACTTCCAATCCACTTAACTTATTGCAAATGTAGAATAAAAGACCCATAACTAAAATTTCTTATCGTAGGAATATAGTCCGGGTGACGGTCAATAAAGGTATCAAAATAGTAAGTAAGTAAGCTTTCTAATAAATAGAAAACTATTTATAGTTAACCAATGCTTCATGAGGGCTCTCAGATTGAAACAAAGATGACAGCCCTGCAAAGTGGGGCGAAACACTGGCTAACAATAAATAGTTTTTTTCTACTATTTTGATACCTTTATTGACAGCCACGCGGACTATCTTCCTCCAATCTACTTCATACGTTAACTATCTTCTTCCAATAGAAATCAAATTTCTTATGTCAGATATTTTAGTAATTGAAACCTTATCATCCCAGAACACTATGCCCACAAATATCAGTCCAAACTAATAAATATAATTAGTAATCTACCGGCATGTGTTAGATGTAACACCTTGGGCAGGGTATCAAGATGAATGGGAGCCCTAAAAAGTTAACATTTTGGGTTCTTTCCCCAAAAACAAGTTCCATCTTAGAGGTCATAAACTTAAAATAGAGGTTTTTTAGATTTTTCTATTAAGATTTTATGAACAATATCTTAAACCTTTTTAGTTACTTCCAAAATCTTTCAGTCTAGATATCCTAAGCCCTCATTGACTCGTTGCAGCCACTTCATACACTTACCATCCCTGACCCTGCTGTCTTCTTTGTCAACCTTAAATTTTGTCTAATGTTGGCTCTAAAAAAATCACGTTTTTAGTATTATGTCTCTTTCATTCTGGTCGTACATTATAATCCCAAAGCATCAGAAAAATTTTGTTTGAGGTCATAAATTTATAAAAAAATTGACTTTATGATTTCAAATTATTACCAACTCTCTAGGCTATGGTTACTCATTGGAATATTTTTTAATTCATTTAATAGTATGATGACCATTGTTTTTGCTGTTATTGTTGTTGATAAACATTAAAATGAACAAAAAACTTTTATAGTATTACATTTGAATAGTCATTATTTTATTCTTGGCTTGTGTTTTTCGTTTATTATTTACTACCTCACTTTTAATTTATAATTTAATACACTTTTGAATATGATTCTAGAATTTTTCATATGCTTTATTTTATCCACATTTAATGATTTTATGTAAGTAAAATACCAGTGCTTGAAGTATTGTTTAAGATATTGAATAATTACTTTTTGTGAAGCAGGTATGGCTGGTGAAAATGTCACATTACCAAGCTTGATAGTTAGCTCCACTAACCAAACTCAGACAACAGAATATGAAGATGATGTAAGTAATGAGAAAAAGTATTATATATTTACAATCTCCTTCAGTTTCATGTCCAGTCTTATTTGTTAAAATGTACCATGTTTCCAACACCTCCCATTCTTCTTAACTGCTGAACTATTTTTGAGTAACTTAAAAATGTAAAGTGTTTAATTTATTCTAGAGGAACACAATTTTCAGAAAAATCTATGACAAAAATGTTAGTCATAATTTTTTTAAAACATGAACTATAATTTTGAGTTGTTTTTGGTTGACTTCTAAATAAAAATTAACCAAGCAGAAAAGTGCTATATCCAAACTTTCAGCTCATTTTCAAGGACATATCCAAATTGGAAATAGCTTTAAATTGTCATAAAATATCACTAATTACCATATATTTGTTTAATAATATATATGTAATAATTTGTTCTACGATTCATACACCCAAGAAGGGATTGTCATTTATAGTATTCTGGTAGCCAGTCTGTTAAGATTTGATTAATCGTACTAGAGTGGTGTGAAAAATTGTCAATTAAATGTTTGAATTAGTGTTATGAAGCTCTCCTCAAAGTTTCAGATTTATATTGATAAAGAAACTTTTTGAGCACCAGCATTTCTTAATCCTTTTTATACATGGTGACCGTCAATCCTACAAGCCTTGTTTCACTTATAAATGTATTGAGCCATTAATGTTTATTTCTAAATGTGTATGATAAGTTTTTTTATTCTTTATTTAAACACTATAAGTTGATATACATTTTCTAAATCAAATAGATTAGCTGTGAATATTTTATTGGCCTAAGTAATTATAAACTTTTTTTTTTGTTTGTGCAGACTTATATCCTGAACTTTATATGGGCTGCTATAATTGTTCTATTTCTGATAATTATTTCGTGGATTTGTTGTAAATCATGTGTGTTAAACATATTTGGATTCCGCAAGGAAGGACCAGCATCTGGTTCATGTGCAGCTTGCTGGCAGTCCTGTTATGATGGAGAAGTACCTGCTGATTCTTTATTTTCAAGATGCCAGTCTGCAGCTATGAAGAATTAATTAAGAGTGCGTTCGAGCCAAAATCACTAGCTCCTAAACCATAGATTTGAAATAATTGAAATTGAATTCTCAACTTCCTAAACGAAAGAATGCATTAAAAGGAATGATCGTTTTAAATCTTTTCAGAATCTCATAAACAAAAAATATTAACCAATGGCAGCAGTTATATTAATTAGTGATTATTCCAAACAAAAATTAAGGCGATATTACCATTTATTATATTATTGAATTATTGATGCTTGCTTGCTCAGAGACTTTTGATAAGTAAAAACTAAAAGTGAACTTAATACATTTCAATGTAATTGTTACCTATCTGCTGTAAAGCTAGTGACTTTTGTTCGAACTCCCATGATTTGAATGTCGTTATTTTTTCTTGATGATGATTTATCCTTTTTTGTTTTATTTTTAATAGTAACTGTTAACAGGATAAACTTACATTTGAATTCTTGGTATTTTTCAGTATAGTTAAGTTTTTATAAATTTTGCTCAAATTTAAGTATTTTATGTAAGTATTATATTTCTTAATAAAAAAATATTAAGGCTTGTTAAACAATAAGCATAAATATTAAATTTAATTATTGATAAAAGAGAAACAAATGTAATTCATTCGAAAAAAAATTATATAATATAAAAACAATAATAATGATCGAAATCTTGCATGATCACTCTAGTTAAACTTATTTAGAAGAAAAAACAGTCAAATGAAAATTGGAAATTTTTTATAAGCCTTCAAATGAAAATTGTTTACATAGATTCAATCACTTTTGTTACTTATTTTTATATAAAGTACCATAATTTTATTATATACTTGGTTTATCTGAACATTCATTGTAGCTTTTGTATCATAACCTTATATACAATTTTCCTTACCTTTCCTGTGAACTATGTTACAAATTTATAATTGTATGTATATCAAGTTCTTTTTCTGAAAGCTCGATTCTTCAATTCTCAGCGGTTATATTACTTGAAATCTATTTATTTGAGCATGAACATAAGTTAGTTGATTGAATTCAGGATATCCTGAAGATGATGATTTCTGGTTTCCATACTGCACTTTTTTTCCTTCTCATTCCTTGATGAATTCATTTCATGTCTCAAGTGAATAGAAATTAGTTATGATAAATGTTTTATTGTAACTAATTATGTAAATTAAAAATAATTATATAATAAATTCTGAATTTCTAAACAAAATTGAAAGAATTATTGAAAGATCAAGTTTTAAGACTCGTCTGAGAAAATAATTTCAATATGTGGATAAGAATGAACCTTTTTTATTATTAGATCAGGAGGTTCCATTCATTCTAAAGACAGATCTTTTATTCATTGGAAGAGCAGCCTGCATTCTTCAGTAGTGGGAAGGAGAGTTGGAGATCATGATTCACTCAAAAGAGCTACCTCTCACTCCCTGACTCAATACAAAAGTGATGACAAGGGAGTGGAGATTGATTATAATAAATTAAAAATGTAATGATATGATCTAGGGTTGTGATCATGATTCACCAAACCCATTATAAAGAGTAAGCTATTACATAAATTTCTGAGCTGATTGCTCATCTGTACTGTCAGTGGTAGATGAACTCTAGAGTTCGGAGACCCTTTAACAATTTAATCTAATAGTACTAAATATAAATAGTTATCCCGAAGAATATTGATATAGGTTGGATTGGAGTAGAATTATGAAATTTAGTAAATTTGTATATTTAAAGTTATGATTTCTCTTTTTTAATAATGGAAAGATGTATTGAAATTTGTCTAAAACTTCAATTATCACTAATATTTCTATTTAGTCAGATTTAAACGTATAAGTATGACTCTCTTTACATAATGATACTAAATTTATTCTTCGAAGAATATCAAAGATTAAATCAGACAATAGTGATAGGATAAGATGCTGTTTGTAGGAATATCATTCTTCAGAAACAGGGATAGTTAAAAAAAACTACTAAAATGGGCTGATTTTTTGCCTCATTATATGATGGTTAAAAAAATATGGAAGCTTGCTTCAAGACAAGTCTTATGGCAACTAAAAGGTTTGCTAAAAAAGAATCCTTAAGTAAAGGAAAGACTGAGAAGTATTAATTTAGTTTTTTTATTATTCCTAATAAGTATATAACTAATAACTTTCTGGTAGAACTTACTTCATTATAAAACGGTGGTTCATGTTTTCTAGTTGGTAAATAGTACTACCAAGAATATTACAGTAGTGAAGAACTTCCATTTTTAAATGTTTTTTATTATGATTTTACATGATAATCTAACTTTAAGGTCAGCCCAAATAATTAATAACTCATTTTTTAAATATTGTGAGTTTTTGCAAGATTGTAATCGATAATAGATTACAAAATCCTATTATAATTTATCAGGTTCCCATTTTTCCTACATTATACATCTCCCTCCCTCCTGCTTGAGTACTACTCTAACTTGGACTGGTTGGAGTAATAAATATTAACTGAGTGACTGGATCAGAAACCTCCGTAAAAAGGAGGATCCCCTAATTCGATCTTCCCATTAAAATGGCCCAGTTGGGGAATCAAAAAATAAATTCGGCTGTACTCTTACAGCACTCCTCCTTAATAAAAATCTGTTTAGAGTATGTGTTATGGGGTGTTTTGGCCTATTCCAAATTCCAGCTGCAGGGTTTGGACAACTTAAATTTTTTTTCTGGAGGTGAGAACTAAACCGATTATGGCCAGTTCTGAAAATACGAAAAATCTAAACTTGGTCCTGTAAGCTAGTAGATTGGAGTCCAGAGTTTATAATCTGGAAGCGTATTTCTTCTGTTCAATTCATTGATGAATTATTAATATTCATGATTTAGCTCACCTGTGTACCAAGTCAATTGCATACCCCTAATCGAAAATTTCGCTTTAAAAATATATACACAGTTTAAACATAGTTTTGATATAGCGTTATTTTTTCAATGGACATAATAGTAAAAGTGCCTGTCGTATTTATATGTAATAAAAGTAGAAGTTTTCCAGGAAAAAAATGTTTTTTTTTCACATTCGAGAGGCGCGCTACTTTGCTGGGTCCGCAAGTGTCATGTTTATTCATAAAACGTCTTACAAATTTTAAATCTTGTATATTAGCCTATTTAATCTATATTTAAGAGGAGGGAAATAATATTCCAAAAGAATATTTTCTTAAATATATTTGAAACCACATATTCCATGAATCAGTATTTCATTACTGAGGGATATAAAGATAAATAAAGGTTTCATTCCTTTTAAACATTCAGAGAAAAATAAAGTCATATTCAAGTCTACAAATAGCATACATGTTCTTATTAAAATTTAACTAGCTAAATCCAAGAAAGCATTCTTCTCGATTTTGGAAATAATACTAACCTTTAATGCTTGGTATCAATTAATGTGAGTACGCAATATTAAGTTGAGCCCCATTAATCTTCGTACTTGTATATAGTATGGTAATTGAATATTTATAAAACATACTACTCGTGGGTCTGATAATTTTTTTGTGGCTCCTTGTGATAACTAGCTTTATGATAATACAAAGGGTTAAAAAAAACTTTCATCTCTCCAATTTATATTTATTTAAAGTTCTTCCGAAGCATTTTGAGTGAGCCTCTTAAATCCTCTTATCTCTGATTTGATATTTTCAATGACCCATTCAATCGCTTGGCGACCCTTGTTTGCATTTACCATTATAGTATCACAAATAAGGTCTTCCACATAATCACTGAAAGGCACTCCTTCGACCGATATCACAGCTTCCTGCTTCATTACAGTTTTCTCACAACATTCTGGATGAGGTTCGTAGCTTACGAATTCGTCGACGGTGATATATTTACGAAAAGTTACATTCCTCGTATTGAGGACCATACTCTTAGCCGTGGGGTTAACCGCGGAGTGTTCACTAGCGTAGAAAGTATTCGCAGGTCCAATTACATTTTGCAACCACCTCGGAAGCCCCCATATTGAGCTGACCAAGCGATGTGAGTGGAGAATTCCATCAACAACTCGTCTCTCAAGCACGTCAGTTCCTAATATTGCCGTGTTAATAGGATTAGGGTACTTCTTCCAAGTAGCTTGTGCTATGACCTCCCAAGGGTGGTTGAATGTGTGTTCTGAAGTCCAAATCTTCATTTATGACAATTACGTAATCTCACATCATACGAAACACAATTTACATTTTATACATTCTTTGAAAAAAAGTATCATTGTAGGAAGAACATATGACTAAAGATCAGATATGAAACCATAATATGCACCTGGTATGGCTAAAGTAATATAAATCGAACAGTTTATTTAACTTTGGGCCCAATTTTTTTTTTAGGGTAACAGTTAATACAGTCAATATTTCAATTAACAAAAAAAGTTCTTTAAGAACTTGTACATAAGAAACTTAAAACAGCAGCTAAGTAAGATTGAAAGAACAGATTCTACCTCGATTTACAAGAAGTAACGATGCACCTGTTTCTTTTACCAAAAGAGATACTTGTGTAGGTTATGTAACTGTTACATAGGTTTGTTTACAGAACCTCGTAAATTTCGACCTTGCAATACTATCAAAGTATCGATACTCTTTCCCATACGATACTTTAATTAAATAATTTACCCGATAGTTTCTGATAAAAGTATCAATACTTGGATTTTTATCGAAGAGCACAAAAAAAGGTCATCCGCATTGCAAGAGTATCGATATACTAACCATCCCTAACCATTGAATATCTCAAGTATCGAAACGTCCGTAATCATAAAATCTTTTTAAAAAGGAAGATGTTCCGAGTGCAGTAAAATAAATAAAACTATTTAATGAGAGCCAACGCTTTGCCCAATGTTGCTGGGCTTTATCAGGGCTAAGAAAGACACTAAAACTAAATTAAGGAAACAAAGTGGAAAAATAGATAAGATGAAATAAAATTGAACAGAGATGTGGCTAATTTTGATTTAAAATATGTGAATTAAATCATAACTAGCCACATCTTTGATAAAGAACACTTTGATAGTATTATATTTCATACTAATCTGAGGCTTGACACACCTACCATAGCTTTGAAAAAAAAATATTAATTTCTCTCCCTGGATTGAGATTAATAATTAAATGAATTTATATACACGTTGAATATTACACAATTATCGTCAGTGATCATTACTTACAATACTCATTAAAGTAACCAACATCTTCAACTTAATAAATAGTTGACTTTATTTGACCGATGCCCTAACCCTCCCTTAATTGATATTTGGACAATTATCTATGTACAAAAAAATATTATAATAACCTGAATGTTCGATTCCCATAACGGTAATGTTTACATACACTTGTACTTCCCTTCACTAAAACCTATCAAAAGCAAAACTATAGGGTCAGACTTAACAATCCTTCTAAATACGTCTTGTTCAAAGAAAAAGTCGTCCTTTTCGGTGATTAATACTTCTAAAGATTGTACAATATATGATTCCAGTACACTGTACTAGTTCTATCTGAGATCTCCGATCAGGTTTCAAATAGAACGAGTTTCATTCCTCATTTCAAGGATCTACGTCAGGGCTAAGGACCTTGGAGAACCATAGTCTCTATATAATCTTTTCAGGCCTAATGACGTCTTCCATTTGTCTCTATCAGCTCCAAATTGCCTCCTGAAGTTTATATCCATTGCATTCCACATAGTCCAGCCACTTGCAATGGGACTTCTCCCACCTTCTTCCAACTCCTCGTTTTCCGCAAAGCAGTTTTTTAGATATTCTTGTTGGGTCCATCCTCTCCACTTGCCTTTACCCTCGCCTATTGATTGTTTAGTTCACGTTAGTTTTATATAGGAAATATATTTCTTTATATGTAGGAGAAATATATCTTTATTTCTGGACATACTTGCAAATCAAAAGTTTTTGTATACTTTACAGACACAGCTTTACTGCAGATATACGTCCCTTAATACCCAATATGCTACTCAAGTACCTAAACTCACAACAGCTCTTGCAGTTCGGAATCCCTATAAGCTGTACTTTAGTTACCTGGCCTGCTATTGATGTCCGCACGCTCATTGTTTTGTTTGCATTTATTTCTAAGCCTAGGTCTCTCTACCTTTCCTGAAAAAAATTCTCGTGTTCATTTAAGTACTAATATAGTCGTAGTGTAATAAGAACATCATCTGCATATACTATGTGCTACATTACCCTATTGTAAATGGAGTCTCTACGATTTATTTATTTTTATTATAGCAGCTTCTAAAACAAGACTGAAAAGCACTGTAGTGAATCCAGTTTTCTAAGGCCCTTCGTACCAACATAGCAATAATAATTTAAAAATTATTGAAAGAAACTCCCATTTAAGAGTACTTACTCTACAGTAAGTGTTAGCTAGAGTAATTTTGACCAGCCAGAATAATTTCTTGGGAATTTCTAGCTTTTCCCTTTTGATCAATTCGCAGCCATATTTGACATCCACAAACTAATGAATGCTATGTTGTTTTGTATTCATTGGCGTTTTCTACCACCAGTCTCACTGAAACAAAAGTAGTACATAGTTGATATTGTAAATCTGAAATCACCCCCAACAATTTTTGCCTCTGTGTCAGTTTTCTACTAATTGCAATCGATAAGACCTTGTACACTAAATTCAGCAATAAAATTCCTCCTATAACTGTACTCGGTTATGTTATCGAGACATGGAAGATCGATTGAATTTTCATTGCATGGCCCCACCACGAAATATATGTCAATACGCCCAGGCTGGATTTCTACCTACTTTGTTTCTGACTGGAGATTGCTAAGTTGGCCAAAATACTCATAAATAGGGCCATCACGGCCTCAGGTTGCCCTTTTATTTAATGGACTCAGATCATTCTCAGACCTCTATACACCATAAATTACATAAATATCTTCCCTTAACTCTATCCCAACGTTTTTTATTAGCATATTTTGGGTTTATGATGACATTTGTTTATTTTTTAGTTGGGTGATGATTTCAATTATAGCTTCCATTTTTGGACGGATATTTATATTTTCTTTGCTCCTAATTCACTTTGTGCATTGTGCATCACTGTTCTTGCATTAGTTTTTGTTTTAAAATTATTCCTAAACCATCTCCAAAGATCTATTAAAAATGTTCTTCCCATCTTTCCAATGTTTCTCCTTTGCTGCATAGGATGTTTCTGTTCTTGTCTCTGACTGGCAATGAAGAACACTATTACAATTACCAAGGAAATAGGAGTCTCAGGAACAAAAGAACAATCTGATCTAAAAATAATGCTACAGGGAATGGTTTTAAAACTTTTGAGAAAGTGAAAATATTGTCTTATTTTATGTAGATGTGGTTGACTGAGTAAATAAAGGATTATGAAAACTAACAATTAAAAAATAGTGTTTCCTTGCCCACAACTCTGACCATCTCTTTATTGGCTCATTATTCATCTTTAGATGGACTCAAGTTTCATCATGTTTGTGTTCATAGGCTTTATAAATAGGATAAATCAGCTGGAATAAAGCTTTGAGAATATATAACACATGATTGTAGGTCTGTTACAGGTAATGGATCACCATCATCAGTACGATACCGAACATACTTAGTCAAGAACTAAGAGAAAACCTCACTTCATGTCACTTCACTCATGGACTTTACGGAAGGTTTTCCTTTTCCATGATCAACTAAGAAATTTTAAAAAATATATATGTAGCTGGAACATGATTTCTGTAATCCTAAAGAATTCCTTATGAAATCCCCATACTGTTTTTTTTTCATAAAAAAATTCATTTTCAATAAAACAGAAATAAAATGATCACAAATTATTTTACAAAAAAAATATTATTAAATACTTTTGAATGATTCAAAAACTTATCCTCTTCAATTTATAGACCAGAATATAACTATATAATATTGAAAAATAGAGCACAATTGGAAAGGTAATAAATAAAGGAAAACTTCATAGATTCATTAGATATGTTATAATTTCTGTACATGGTAAACTTTATACACATATACAATACATAATCTGTAATATTTATATCTTATTTACAATACATTATACAAGTATATAATTACATATATATTCAGTCTAAATGTACACCTTATAATCTCCATCATACGTTTCTAAAACTTATTGGCACTCGTCCATACTTAAAATAATATCACATCTGAAACAAAAAGAAAATAAGTTTGTTAAATATTATACCAAATGGAGCATAAATGGGACTAAAAAGTTAGTTTATTATTTTGGAACAAAACTAGTATATAAAAAAAAAAGATTATCATGTATTATTGATTTCATTATCATAGTGAGTTTTCTAATTTCAAAAAATAAGAATTATTCCTCCCCATTTTTTGATTTGTTCAAGTTTTCAGTGAACTTTTCCTCTAGTACTTTGAGTTTCAAATGACCAAAAGTACTTTTTTTTTAAATTGTCAATTTTGTTTTATTCTTCATAGCGGCATAGAGGATTTTTATTTTCTATATCTAAACACAAGCCTCGAATTACACTAAATCTAAAATAAATATACATAACACTTGGTGAGGCGTGCGCATCACACAACTTCCACTTATCTGTCTACTATGGTTTGAAATTCATCCTCACTCATTTCAGAACAGATATTTTTATATTATTCACTATGGCAATAGTTTTTCATATTACTTTTCCAGGTGAGCTGTTCAGTTAACAGATTGACTAACTCCAATTTCAACATTTTTCTTTTGAAAAAGTAGAGCAGAATTATAAAAATATAACAATTATGTAAAATATACATTCTGCATTGAATGCTAATATGTTATAAAATCAATATAGCAAATATAAGAATAATATTATGAAGTGATCACATCAAGTGAAAGGCTCAAATATAGGTTAAGGGAAATAAAACAAATTAATTATTTATCCATGATAAATAATGATTCAAACTGAAATTGTATTTCCGTCGAAAACTGGAATTAAAAATTTTTCACAATCACAATACCACACCTTACTACATATTTCATATGATTAGTGAAAGTAAAAAAATTACTTATGAAAATAATAATACAAAAAAAAAAACTAATCACCTATGCTGGAAGGAGGTCGAAGTCATCACTAACATGAACCATTGGTACGTGGTTATCGTCAATTAATGGTTTCACTTTGAAGTCACAAAGACCAACCTCCTTTAGCTTCCACTCCCAGTCCATTTTCTGAACTGCATGGAGACTTTCTGCTTCATTATGGTGTCTCAGAAGCATTGCCTCCTGGAAATTAAAAAAATAATATAGTTCTTGTGATAAATGTAACATAGTGACCTTAAGACTAAATTCTAATTGAGGAGGTTACAAATAAAGGAGTACAAGTGACACTCTGATTAATAAAATTTTCCTTTGCTATCTAGTTTTACCTGACCCAAATTTATGGTTCAATAGTGATAAAATTCTCAATAATCGACTAATAATAATCGATAATTTCACAATTTTGTCAATATGAAAGGATAAAGGCTCCGTGCACTTAAAATAAGTAAAAGTGTCATAGAGGAGTAATAAATGCCTGCCTACTTACAGAAATGTACACGCTCATGAAAAACCCTATTACCCAAATTTCAGATCTTTAGTGCCTTCCACCTTAATTAGCCAATATCTCATGGAGCACTGTAATTTATTTACTAAGTTGTTTTTCTTTGTTTTTAAAAGCATTGTAAGTCAGAAAAATTTCTTAAAGTTACCTTAAGACGTGGATCTCGTTAAATATGAACAGAAATGTTTAGGACATGTTTAGAACACTGTATTCTGTATCAATTTTCTGGGAAAAACAAAAATAAAAATTAAGAGAATTTCGACAAAAACGATTAGTTCAGGAGGATGTTGATAGAACATTTTTATCTAAGCCATATTGACCAACTACTTCTTCAGATTTTTCCAATTGGTGCTACTGTTTAAAATTTACTAAAGGGATCGATCATTTCTTAAAGCTTAACACAATTTATTCAATATTTTTATTTTCTATAGAGACAAAAAGTTTTAAATACAGTTCACTATACATCAATATGGAAAAAAATTCATTAACAAGTCAAAAACAAAAAACCTCAATTCTCAAAGAATTAGTTATGTTGCAGAAGATTTAGAACTAATGAATTATGTTAAGTCCTAATAGCCTGCTTTGGTTGGTAAATGCTCTGGACTGACTATGGCAGAGCTTCATACTTCCTGTCTTTTAAAAAAAGTACATTGGATCGTTGAAGCCGTTTGTTTTGGTCAAAATGTTCATTTTTTTTTTTGTTTTCCTACTGAATGCAGTATTCTAAATGTTAGAACATGACCCTAAAATTCCTGCAGATAATTCATGAGGTCCATGACTTAAGGTAACATTGAGAAATTTTTCTGACTTTGTGACTTCAATTTCTGACTCTGAGTACTTTTTAAAAAAAAATGGTGAAAAAAGATAATGTTCCAAGATACATTGATTAATTATGGGGCATAGAAAGACATTGAAGATCTGAAACTCAGGTAACAGTAGTTTTTGTGAGGGTGCATATGTGTTTACCAAGCTTAACAGTTGTTTTTAAAGAAAGATGCACAAGGAAATTTTTAAAACCAGATAAATAAATAAATAAAAATGACAAAACACCTTTGGAACACAGAGAGTGATTCGATTAAGGTTTTGAACCCTATATATAGGTTTATGAATGAAGAAAAAGAATCAAATAAAATATAAAAGAAAAGAATGTTACCTTGATCTTTTCCCATTTATCATCAACATCCTGGAGCCAAGAAAGAAACAAACGCCCGTTATAGCGTGACCTGGCATTCCTGTCCTTTTCTTCTTGCTCTGGGGTTATTGCAGAGTATACTTCTTCATCACGGAGGATTGTACAAGCTGAGAAGGGTAAAGCTTGATTAGCCAGAGCTCTAGCTGCACGTCCATGAACCCTGAGGATTTCTTGCTCAACACTTAATACAAGTTTTTCCTTTTCTATAACATGCTGAAATAAAATTAATTCATTAAAAATGGAATTAGAAGTGTATTAATTTTCTAAAACAATAAAATTATTATAATTCTGAATGAGAGATAGTTAAACTTGAGAATAATAAGTGATTTGTTAACTTAAGAATCTTCAACATTCTCGGCCACCACGGCCTCAGATAAATTATCATAAATATATTGTAATATGCTCTTTTTGAGTAAATAATATATTTTGATGTATAAAGGGTTTTGATATGTTTTATTTTATGTATAATTTTAATATTGTTAATTGTTATTTTAAAACAAAAAGCAAGCTAACCAGTTTTCTTTGTCTAAAAGAAATATGTTGTTTTCAAAACAAGAAAGATGGCGGTGCACATCCTACCAAAGTGTTCATTGGGTTGTTTGTGTTAAGATGGACTGAATTTTTTCAACCTTTGTTGTTTCTATACAGTAATTATAGAAAAAGAATTAAAATTGATTTAGTGAATGACACAATTTCTTCCTTATTAAACTATAATAGTTTATTTCATATCATACAGCAACGTTTCGGGAGATTTCCCCCATCTTCAGGCTGTTGATAACAAAAAACCTATATATGACATATAATTTTCTCCTATTTGTCATACTTGCTAATATATTATAATATT
>NW_027111933.1:1199943-1253449 GCF_000696795.3 Halyomorpha halys | reverse complement strand
AACATCAAGTAACATGTTTGAGTTTACCTATTCATCACGAACTAAAAACAAAAACCAACAGATGAAGCTTTTTCCCTTTAAATGGACTACAAAAGAAAGACAACTGAAAATGATAATGGAAATATGGGATGAAATAAGATTAGATTTATCGATTAGTGATGTTTGAGAACTTATACCATAAAAGAAAACGACCTCATTCTGAAAATCCTTTCAAGTATTTATTTTATATTGACGTATTTCCATTGTATGTGTTCAAAGTTAATCTGTTAAATAAAGGCCTCAGCAATTAGATGGTCAAGTTTAAATAAATAGTTTTAAAAAAGATTTCGAGATAAGGAAGACAGTATCTATCACAATTCAATAATTGTTTTATTAAGTTAAAATTTATGTTTTGTCATCCCAAACACCAGATTAAGATTATGATGTGCAGAGAATCTACACCTGAAACCATAAATAAATAAACAAAGAATAATAGCACACCATGCAAAATCAAGCATATTATACTAAACAATTACATTTTAATTACTAAGAAGTTAAAAAAAATAATTAAATAAATATTTTACATTATACAAAATCTTACAAATACTTAACAAGTTGATTTTAAATCGAATTGCGACAATTTTAAGAGGAGACCCTAAAATTACTGTAACAAGTTTTTACTAATTTATGTATGTAGATAAAATATATACAGTTTAATTGTGGGATTGAGCAGCACAATGGGCTATAAGCTCCAAGGGCCCAGCTTCGAATTCGGTCGGCTGTGGGAGACAACTATTTTCTGTTTCACTGCAGCTGTGAGTCAACCCTGTGGTTTCTGGAGTCCACCCCGCCTCATAAAGTGGGTTATAATCTTGTAACTGGGTTAAAATCTGGTGGCTATCGAGCATAATTCTGTCCAATCACCTCTGTGCACAACCATTGTAGTAGCAATACTGCCTTATAAAGTACTGCATACCTAACTCTTCATGGGTTGTAGCAGTACAAATTTGATTTTTTTTTTTTTTATATATATAGTTTAATTTTATCTATGTCAGGTGTTGAGGTGTTTTAACAACAAATCTTTCTTGATTATATAAATTAGCAAAAACAAAGTACAAATCAATGAATCAGTAAAGGACAGATTTAAATCAATATGGATACTTTTTATTTTTAGATTGACTTTGACTTTTAATATTTAAAAGACTAAAGCTGGTTACACATGACTGAGTGTATGTAGCTACCTTTTAAGAAAACAGCTTAGGTAAAAAAAAAGTATTTACAGTATACCTAAAAATGGTGATGTATAAAAACAGGTTTTTGTTAAAACAAAAACTAGAAAAAAGTTAGATTATTGATGATTGACCATGTGTATAGATGAATGGAATATGGTCCGGGTGCGGTCAAAAAAACTCAAATAGTAAATAATTATACTATTTTTATTGAGCCAACGTTTCGCCCCACGTTGCAGGGCTAAAAAAGATAAAAACACTTGACATAGTTACAAAAAAAAAAAAAAAAAATAAAATAAGTGGAACATAACGGGTATACAATGAAAAGTAAAATATAAAAAGAAAAATTAAAGGTTGTAAACAGTAAATGAAAAGGGTAATAGTAACAGATAGATAAGAGATTGATAAGAGATAAAATAAGAGATCTTATTATCTTATCTTATCAAGTGTTTGTATCTTTTTTAGACCTGACGAAGCCCTGCAACATAGGGCGAAACGTTGGCTCAATAAAAATAGTATAATTGTTTACTATTTGAGTTTTTTTGACAGCACCCGGATTATTCCAAAATTCCATATTCATTCACATGATTCATAAAGACATATTCCATTCATAAAAAAAGTTAATTTCAGTTCACAATCCTTTAAAGTGTTTCCTTTACATGTATCTAGAGATAGACAACCTCTGCTGCTTGGGGATTAAGAATATAATTCTGTTCAGGTTACATTTGTTGTATAGGAGGGATATCAAGCTTAAGAAGAATTACGACTTCATCAAATCTAAAAAAACTGACTAGCTACAGCACAGATATGAAGATAAAGACTGAAGTTTCAAAATAATTGGGTAGTTTGGCTAAATGCATGAGATAAATGAAATATCTGCAGTATAACTTTATTGATAGCTCATAATGAAGACTTCACAATACGTAATATATTAATATAATTGTTCATAAAAATAATAGAAAATTGGTATTATAACATCCCAACTACAATATTTTGTATATTATAACAACAATTAAATCCAATAATTACCAAACTATAATTATTTTTGAAATTTGATTTCATTCAACTAGTTGAATTACCATATAATAATTTATAGGTGAATTAACAGTATTGACTAAGATAACGATAAGATCTAAGAGAAAGGAAATGAAAGCGGAACGTATCCGATTTAAATAACACCAATGTTTAGATGAAAAATGTTCATTAGTTCGTAACTGACCTTTTCTTTCTAAATAGAAAATATATGAGATTCCAAACAGCCTCAAACATAGCTCAAAGGGAATCTCCAAGTGGCTGAAAATCCATCCAGTTAAAGACAAAGATACACAAATCGCGGACAAAGCCTGGCGGTATTACCTCCCCCTTAGGTTACAGTTGTTTTATCACTTCAGCTGTAGCCGGCAACTGGTAATCGATATTATCTTGTACTACTGAAGTCGTATATCCAATCGATTTCTTAGTATTTAGTTTTTTAATTTAGTTTAATCATACAATCTCTTTATGTTTATTATATTTAATGTTATATATAATAAATTGTATTATTAAAAGTACAGTTCAATAGTACAATACAACTTTTATATTTCTTATTATAAATTATCAATGTCATTAATATTAGTTTACATCGTATCTGTGGATTGGAAAATTTTGAAATTTTATTTATTCATCAAAACAGTAGTATTTTATTAATGTTTAGAATTTTTACAGAAATATGTACAGACATATGATAAATTCAATATTTGATTAATATAATTTTGTTTTAGGCCTGATTATTTTATGCCATAAACTTCCCTCCAAAATGTCATCTCAGCTTTCTACAGCGCTCCCTTCTTTCGAAATTCAGTCCAACAAAGGTAGTATTTTAAACAATATTTGATGTTATATCCTTCTTAAGTATATAAATAGGAATCGTATTTTTTCAATATTATATTATTTATCTAAATTTGTTAGCATCTCATTAATTAACTTTCCTGGTTCCTGAAACATAATACTGTTTCAAGAGACCTAACTAGGAGGTGACTGGACGGCTGCTCCGGGTGACGCTTTAAGGTGGGTCAAAATACCAAAAAATAAATTGTAATAACTTTGTCAGTTTTTTATAATTTCTATTTTTTTACTCCGAAAGGTCTTAATCTACAGGGTGGACATAAGTGATGTTATTAAACAATAAAATTAAGACTGTCATAAAAATTATTTTCTAGAAGAAAAATGTCTGAATGACGGCCTCCTGCCTCTAATGTCATGAAAAGGGTGCGTTAAAACACTTGGGCCAATGAGCGTCCTAACTTGAAATCAAGTCCTCTTTTAATAATGAAAATTCTAATTTTATCGCATAATAAAATCATAGTGAAATATAGACCTGCTTTAATCAGCCATAAATGTTTTATTTGTTATTTAAACGATAATTCGATTTCTTAAATATAAGATCTGACTCAGTTGTGCAACCTAAAATCGTTGCTTTGCAGATCGTTTTAAAAAACTGCGTTTTGCTTTTAAATAAGGCTTTGTCTTCTCTTTTTCAGAATTTTCTAAAATTATTATCTTTAAAAAAATAAAAATAACAAGTTATTATTTCTTTTTCTTTTGGATTTATGAACTTATAGCGTATAGGTAATACTTTGTCAACACCAATTACGATAACTTTCTGTTCATTCGAATTCCGGAATGGACTATAATTGTTTTATGCACAAAGTTTATTTTATCAGTTCAGCTTACCTATTGTAGTTGTCATGGTGCCCTGATTTGTCAACCGCTGCAGATTTAGCCTTCTCTTTCCTCTCTTTGATTTGATGAAGGCGAAGAGTGACCCGGGGTGAGCTTGTCTTCTCTGCAACATATAGAAAAAAATCCTTATAATATGTTATGGCAAGGATAAAGGCAGGTATTGGAATCAGTTTACCTGGCGTACTGTGCCAATTCTACAGGGAAGGACTACCTATCTATCTAATATATATATATATATATAATTTTTTTTAAAAAATTTTTGTATACAAATTGCTACAGTTAATATACAATTAACACAAATCGATACAGTACATTGTAAGGTGCAAATACCGTTTGTATGATACATTTATGTGATTTGAATGTTATTTTATTTTATTTTTTAAGTATTTATAGCTTTTAAACAATAGGGAAATTTAAAAAAAATACCCTACACAATAAAAATAAATACTGAGTATTTGTATGCAAACATGCAGAAACATTGTCTTCCAGGAACCCAATTTTACTTTTCCATTCCACCTGAAACTGATCCATAATTCTACTCCTTTTTCGTAGGACAGAATTTACATAATAATGTTAAGGAATTATCGAAACAAAGTCTGTTAGGAGAATGCTCATTGGCCAATACTCAAGATGAATATGTTAACCATTTTAACAACAGATAATGAAATTGCCTGCGGTATAGTCTTTTTTTTCTCACTTACAATGAGTTCTAGATAAAATTATAGTATCACTTGCTTGAATCATGAAATAGTATAACAAATTTTTTATCATTTCAACTTGAGTATCTATAACCTGTACTATGAGCTTTGAACGAATGCCCTGCAAATGGAATTAATTATACAACTAAATAATTAAATAATTACAGAAAATTTATTTAGAAAAAACAAATTAATTTGATTTTACGACCATATTGTAGTTATAAATAATAAGATTTAATTGTGTGATAAATATGTCATTTCCAGAAAAACTCGATGAGACAACGCATGTTTTAATTTAATCGACCTTGGTTATATCTGTAGAATTGAATTTCAACGATGATTAGAAACTTATTTATTCATGTAAATTATAACAGGTGTCTTTATTAGCTCAAAACATTTGCCCACTATGTTGCAATCCCAGACTTACGGATTTTTCAGTTATATATTCCTAATATTGACATCACATTAAGTATATTAAAAAATAAATGAATTATTATTAAAGAAAAAACCTAAAAGGAGTTATTTAATTTTTACATACATATGTAGCTTTAAATAATAATATTTAACTATTTAATAAACGAGAAATGGCATTTTTTTCCAATTCTAAAGAAACTTGTAAGTCTCAAAACTAATTTTCTATTATATTAATTAATTCATTTATCAATTCAATTAATTACTGAAAGTATTGCCACAATTTTATGTGCTCTGAAACATATATTTCGTTCAGGCACATACAGGATTGACTTGAACCAAGTGCAGCCCACCAGGGCCCTGTTTCATAATGAAAGCCAAAATTATTAATCCACAAATACAAGTACACAAACTATAAAGTACAAGCAGTAATACTTTTTTCATGATAAGGACGACTATCAGTGATGTTACGTGAGTTTAAAAATAAAAAATTATCTAGCAGAATTGTATAAGTCAGTGGAATTGAACCAAAACAAACTGCAAGATTAATAGTATTAGTTTGTACTTTATTATGAAACAGGGCCCAGATTGCATAATTAATTTTCAATAAAACTTTGGCTTATCGATAGAATCATTTAAAAGCCAAAAGAAAAAATAATTTAATTAATAACATATACAGGTAAAATCATGAATTACTTCTAAGTATGCCTCTTTAAGTACATTACTGTTTATCGGCATCAGTTAATAAACTATTATGTATCTATCTGCTGTACATAAACTTCTTTATCTATCTTTAAGCAAAAGCAATTATTTCTCGATCAGTCTTAATCTGTAGATCACAGGAGTTAGAAGCCTTTTCGATCACGTAGTTCTGAACCATGGTCCAATGGGATTATAGGATACTGATGGCTAGGTAGAAAAATCTTCATTTTCGCAAAAATGTCACTGGATCATTACTATCTCTGATACAACAATATAATTGTAATTTTCCTACTAATACTCTGGTCATGCAATAAAACCAACCGCTTTTTTACTGTCAAATATAATGGACATAACAGCTGTTAGTCAAAACAAATTTATTTCGCAGAATGAGTTTTAAGGCTTATAAGACAATCAATTTGATTCATTGTATTTTGATTTGATCAAAATGATATGATGGGGATTTTCGTACTATCAGAATGAAGTAATACAATAAAAAATATTTTTTATTCCAGTTTGATGAAACAATTATCGATAAAGTTCTTACTACTATATTATCACGGAAGTTGTCACAAAACTATAAGGAAGGACAAAATCTGAAATTCCCCAACAATTTTTACAGTATTTCCCCACTTAATGCGGGGTATTCCCAGAACATTGGCTTCTTGAACATTTTTGGAAAATTCACTCAGTGTTCGAGCGTTATTTTGCTTATAAAAAGCGCTTTAAGTTGTATCTTTCCACAATTTTTGTAGTCTGAAGTGAGTTATCAAATTTACTATTCACGATTCAACAAAGCCTCTCGCGGTAGATAAATTGAATTAGTTTTTAGCAAAAATTAAAATGTTGTCTCAATACATACAACATCCTATTTTGATACAACCATTCACACCCCTTTGAGCGCGAACTTCATTATTAGTTATTAATATTAAATTTCGTAGAAGTCAGGATAAGTTTATTTAAGTCATTATTCCACGGATATATGTAAATTTGAATTCCTATTAATAACCCACGCAGAGGTAGTTTGCTTAAAAAAAAAAAAAATATTAATGATTCATCTAAGATTACCTCTGGCAATTTTTTTCCATCGTAAGTTTTTACGCCTTATAAGACTTTCGTTATTAACTTTCCTTAAACCGGAACCTCGCACAAAATGCTTTCTTCTATACAGTACGTTACGGTCCTTCCTAGGATCAACATTTCCAGAAGTCTCGTCCACTGTGACCGACTTGAAAGTTCTGGGCAACTCGCCAGATTTGAGATTGCTGTCAGAGCTAAGGGGAACAAGCTTAAGATTGGCCCGACGCTTGAAGCGGTCGAACCATCCACGGCTGGCTTTGAACTCAACTACAGACTGGCCATCAACTTCCTTCAGCTCGTCGAAGATTCTTTTAGCTTCGACCATGATCATGGCCTGAGTCACCGGTATATCCCGCTGGTTCATTTCTTGGATCCAGGTAGACAGCCGATTCTCCATCTTCTCAAATATTGCGCCTCTCGAACGACTCACCTTCAGTAACGGCGTGGCTGATTGACTAGAACGGATTATCTTATCCTTGTTCTTCACTATAGTACGAACAGTCGATTCGGCCATCCGAAATTCGCGCCCCACCGCTGATGCGCCCACACACTCTTCTATGCGTTCGAGAATTTTCAGTTTCGTATCCAGACTTATGGATTTCCGGTTCGTGACGCCTTTGGCAACGCGAGGCATCTTTAACACTGTACGGCACATCCGAAAGGATTGGGAGCATTCGGCAAACTGAAAGAACAAGCTGTCCAACGTTACCCCATTAACTGGAAAGCCAATAGGAAATTAAACAAACGCAATACCGAGAAATATTTGAAGGTAAACACTAACGGAAAGATGAGTCACAGCTTCCAAGAAATAGTGGTGATCGTTTTCCTGCTCACCAAGATGGCCGGAAGAGAGAGTGGAAAATACTTCGCGTTATGAGGAATATCAATGGGGATTTTACTGACCACATTTTGAGTTTAAAATTGTTTTAAATAGTAATTCTTGCTGAGTTAGGGATTCCTCTAATTCGTAAGTACTAGTAACAATTTCCTCATTGTAGTTCTGTTGGCTTGGGGAACTTTCCTTATGTGATTAACGTCATTTCAATCAATGCATTTCTTTAGCCACATATTCTTTAAACTAAACAATCAGTTTCAATAATCTTGTATTTAGACAACTTTTTTTAATTATCATATCAAAACGGACATTCTGGCGTTTTGATATGATAAAAGCACATATAATTTCAGTAAATAAAATTTATTTTATATATAGGAAGATGGTCAGGGTTGCGGTCACAAGTGAAACTTGTTTGTTGTTCACTTGTGACCGCAACCCTGACCATCTTCCTATATATCAATTTTTACGGTCAACTACATATACATATATAAAATTTATTTTAGTTTTAAGTAAACAAACATTTTATTTTGAAGTAGTGAATGAACTAATTTCAGAGAAATAAAGCGAGTTGATCTTATGGGATGTTTAAATTAAACGGTTATTTCAAAATATAAAAGGGAAAATTATGAATAAAAGAATTCCAAACAAATTTATGTGCTGATATATTTGCTTTGCTTTCTCGAACAAGTGGCGAATGAAACAGAGAAACAATTTTTTTTTTACAATTTTCACTATTAAATATGCAGATATGTATCATAGCAAACTAATAATAAATTGATTTGTTGTTCTTATTCTATGTGTAACCATGAAATAAATACCGATTATTATTTAATAACTAATTTAAGGGTAAGATTTTTCTTAAGTTGGCATTATGCATGTTATTTTTATCTGCTGCTTATATACCTGTTATTAAATTTACATTTATCCACTGTATTATTAAATTTCTCAAGTCTGTTTATTTAATACAGATTAAATAAAAATCAAAACAACCACAAACTGGCGTAAGCAACCTGTTGTTTAAACTTATATATTAATGAAACATCACAGTGATGGATCCAGGAATTTTCTGAGGGGAGGTTAGTTCATTATATATTATGTATTGGTTATGTTTGAAATAATAAAATTAATAGAAGTGTTAGAAAAAAAAATTATGATTTTTTTTTTTAAGATTTATATATTGCTTGAAGTTCGAATATTATGAGAGAGTACCCATATTCCTACTCTGTATCATAAGATTTTACTTCGATAAACATACGAAATTCTATTTTTTGTTAATGATCTAGTCTTAAAAAACATACCGATAGTTGTAAAAAAAATAATAATATGTAATTAAAGAGAAAAAAAAAGGAAGGTTCATGAACTGCGTAAAAGAGGTAAGTGGAGAAGAAGAGAGAGATAGATAACGGTAGACAGAGGATAGGTCAGTGTGTCTGGCAGTTTGTAAGAGGGAGGGGGCGCCATTCAGTCACGTCGGCCCAGTGTTGCCAGCTCAACCACTATCTACATAGCTCATACGAAGTGCAACACTGGTCTGCCTTAGTTTTTCATATTGTATGTTTATTAAATGTGAATATTTTTCTACTAATTGTCATCTTATTTAATTAAATTTCGAAAGCTAAAGATTTTTTTTTCCAAATTTAATATCTTATTCTTGAAGTATAAGAGAAGGATTAAAATCAAGAAATTATTAACTTTTCCCAATATAATCAAGATATTTAATACAATAATACTATGATAATGTAATAGTTTTAAAAAATGCTTAACACAATATAGGATTTATTTTCAAATTAGAATATATAAATTTTAATTTTATAGAACTACCTCTTTTTATTTTATTTTTTTAATGACATTTTATAAAAATATTAATTAATAAAGTATGAATAAATAGCATTTAATAATATATACACAATTTGCTTCCCAGGGATTTCATAAATTGTATTTCTTTTACAGAGTATGAATTTAAAATTTCTATATTATTATTTTTTAATTTAATACTGTATTTAATGTTTAGTATGTCAAAATATCAATTATAAAAATATTTGTTTTTAAATATATAGATTGATCTTGGACCTTCTAGCAGGCTTTTGACTTTTAAAAAATAAAACCAAATTATTTAGTCAGTTGTTCCAGTATTTTTCTAGAATATATTTTCTTAGTATTCGTACGCGATATAAAACTTAGCGTATTCTTGATTTTCCGACTCGTTTCTCCACCACAATACGAAAGCTATATTGATCGAAGCCCAAAGATGTATTCATGATGGGAAGTGTCCTAGATTCCTAAAGAGTACAATGACACTTTATCTATACGGTACCCGTCCATCATGATCCAGGACTTGTTTTGAAAGGGACCCTTTGAAGAAGATTCTAGTTATAGAATCAAGTAAAGTGTCTTTGTCATAACTGAACAAGAAACAGATTATATCAATGGTAAAAGACACAATTTCTTTGTATCATATTTATTCGGAATTTCTTCCACTCCTAGCTTCTAAAGCTTTCTTTCAAAAGCGATAAAAGCGGATTTATGGGAAATCTGATAAAATAATACTATAATAATGATTTTTTTTAATCTTCAATTCAGACTTCTTCTTTTGCGTGACCTTATAGCGCCTATCAGTGTCAAACGTCAAACCATAACTGCCATTACGCCATGTTCCTGTCTTGGCTGATATTTTAGTAATGCAGGCTTAGAAGTAATTATTGAAATTATAAGTTGTAAATTGTAAATATAAAATCAATTTACGTAATCAGTATGGGTCAAGACATAAAAGAATTTTTTTGCAGTGAATAATTCAATACAGTTCGTTGCTCAATGACTAAAGGACATTACTCCATTTTATGTTTACAAAACGTGAAGTAATTTCGCAAAAAAACTGTAGATATCAGTTATTGGAGAAAATATTTTGAATTACTAGAAAAAAAAATGTCATTGTGAGTAAGCGTTTATCGCTTTAGATAAAACAACAAGTTTTCACTCTTCTTTTATTCATTAACAAGGTGATATAGATCAATAAGCATTATTTGATTAAAATAGTGGTAGAGCAAGAGTTTTCACTACTAAAAAGCTTTTTTGATCTTGATGGATATATATTAAATGAATTTACTTTTATCAGTATATATTGTTTTCTTCACTGGATATGCTTTTCTGAAAGAAAAAAAACCTACTAAATTTCAATGGTTATACAATCTCGATACTTTTTCATCATGATGTCTTTAAATTTAAATTTTGATTCAATTTCAGTGTTAAATTGAGTACAGATATGAACTGAGAAGTATAATTTTTTCAAATACATATTACATGGTAATATTGAGCAAAGATTTCGAATAGATAAAGAAATCTTTTACTTTCTAACTGACCAACACTGGAAAGATATCGATTTTCACTGGAGTTCAGCGCCCTATTGCGATAGATAAAATTGTGGCAAGGTGGTATCCAAGGACAAGAGGGGGAGGGGACAACCCGATCCGACCTATCTTGTTTTTTTTTTATAAATAAAGACAATTTTATTTTCCTAAATTCTAATTCAACATATATACAAAAATAAACCGATTTATATACGTTGTATGCAGTGCTGTGGCACTATTGCATAATGTGTTGTATGATTGTTTTTATTTTGTTCGAAATTCATAATATTAGCAATTGTTCACTATTATGTTTGCAGATTACAGAATGTCTCTCTTAACGAAATGCATGAAATATCTGCCGAAGATATCGCACACGGACAGATAAGATTTTCTTACAATACCACACTTTTTTTTTTGCCCAAGTCCTCTTTTGGGGATCTATACAATCTCTGAGTGGTAATGTCAAAATCCACTTCTCGGGGCCACCGAGAAAAAAATATTGACCGATCCAGGAGGGAATCAAACCAACAACCTTCTGAACCAAGGGTATATATTTATATGCACTTATATATAAAATGTGCCATTTGATGGGAAAAAACCTCAGATGACGCGTGAGAGTTGAATTAAAAATGAAGCAAGACGATGACTCATTCGCTTCTCCTAACATAGTATGGTTTCCTGCGGGTACAATTAATGGTTTATAATTAAGGTATGAAGGCGCATAAGAAATATGCATGTTTGAGTTTTTTGTAATTTTAAATGGTAAGTTGAGACCTTTAAAATGAAAGCAATACAAACTATTCAATTGCTCCAAATCTTGTATGTATATATAATCTAAATTTAAAATGTGCAGTACCGAAACATGCCCCAATTTCTAATGCATTTACCCTAGAGCGGAGTTTCCACTATCATCGGGTAATCTGACGTTTTCTGTTGTCTTATCAAGTTTTGCTTGATAGCTGGTAGTAATAACATCTGTGTATCCGAGACAAACTTACGGTTACTATCAGCGTCACCATGGATTCTCCGCTTTAATCATTTCAATAAGAAAATATCGTCTTTCGTTCATTCTGAAATTTTTACGATGTAATATATAAAGTGAAATTTCGATAACACTTAATATTGCAGATTAATGAAATTAATAATAATAATAAATACAAATAATTTAATGAAAATTATAGTTTGGGCCTGGCAACACTGCTTGTTATGTCTGCCACCACATCCTTTACTTACTTTGCTATATTACTATGAAAATATCAATAGCGACTGAAAAGCTTTACTCAGGTATTGTTGTTTGATATTTGTTTGTTAATTAATATTGGTTAATATTGTTTGTTTGGTAATATTCGTACTATTATTAAAATAATAATAATGATTATTCTGCTTAAAGCGTTTACAAAGAAAAGTTTTCAAACCTTTCAATAACTTAGTAAATATAATAAAATAATTCTTTAGGGTTCTAGGATTTTTAAATTTAAAAATGCCCATTGAATTGAGTTGTGTAATTTTTTGAGAAAAAAGTATTGGAACAATTTTTGGAAGCAAACCATTCGAAAAATATATATATTTCAGTGAATTTCGAACTATACGGATATTTACATATGTATATACTGATGGTACTTTAATATTTGTATCTTGTAGATTAGATAGATTGTTTATAGATGTTTTTCTAGGGTTTTTCCTCTAATTAAGGTTCCAACACTTTTTTTTTCTACAAACTGCTAAACTGAATTGAATGTGTAATTAATTTTAGATTAAAAGAAAATACAAGAATCCTAAAAAAAAATTGAAAAAAAATATTCAAAATTTTGTTATATTTACTGGTATTGGAAGGTTCGAGAAGTTTTCTTTATAAACGAAATTAAAAAGAATTATTATTATTATTATTATTTTTTAAATTAACACAAATTAGTTTTAAAAGAAAATAAATTAAATTAACTCGAATGATAAATAGTAATTGAGGAAGTATGTGAATAAAGGGAACTAATTGTTTTGTGTTTATAAAATATTGATAATACATATACTTGTGAAGTTTATAAAAAAAAAGTTAATTACAATAATTCATCACTATATTTATAACTTTTTTTTATAGTTGTAGAATGTAAGCATTATGATAACACTGCACTTTTTATCTGAAGCACCTGGTGAGAGTGCGGAACCATGATAAGGGGAGATAAAGTGATACAGGCAGAGGGAGAGAGAGAGAGAGAACTGATTAGGCAGATGAAAGCGGGTTCAACGACCCTACTGCCTTCATAATAGAGTCAGGTTGATTGTGCTCTGTGTGTGTGTGCCATTCTAAGGACTAATGCACTCTATTCTTACTGGTTCCCTTTCATAACAATGGGGAAAAATCATTTCAAACAGCTGCATCATTTAGTGTCAAGTCTTGTCTTAAATAGGTTACTGGTAAATGTATGGTAATTCATGAAATAGAGCAGTCGGATTATACCAGTTCACAAAATTTGTCCTCATGCATAAAACCAATTTTTTGGTTATATAAAATGTCTAGTATACAACAGCAAATTCATTAAATACCTGAATGGATTTGAGTATAACAATATATTAAATATTAGGTTAAATGTTAAACAAAAAACAGTTAAAGATCACCTTCCTTTACATTTTTTTTTTTTATAATTTGACCTAATTTGAATAAATTGCTTCCTAATTTAACATTTCTGTAATAAACATGCTGCTCCGACAACATATTATCTCCAATTATCATTTATTTTATTATGTACTCAATTTAACTTGAATAAATACCTAAAAATCTAAACAGTTCAACAAGATGAGAATCATTCAAAAGATTTAAGTAAAAACTAAATACACTTTATATATATTTATGATAAAATCTTAAAAATTGCATTTATTTATTCCTCTGATAATTTAAAAAACCACAAGCTTGAATGATACTACTCATATATTGCTTCAATTACCACTGTACTCTTTCACCACTAAGGAAGATAATTTATTTTTCAAAACTCATTCCATTCTTTATGACTATTAATTAAGTGGTAAATTTCCCAAAATCTTCATTGGGAAAAGAAATTTAAAATTAAGGACAGCAAGAAATGAGGACAGACATTTCTTTATGACTCAGTATTTATAAAAATTACTGGTATAATTAGGGGCAACAGTTATGGACTAACCTAAATAATTTCTCTCCAATTTGTCATTTAATTTATAATTCGAAAAACATCTAGTCACAGGTATATAAAAATACAATACCGAAACTTTCGATTATCACAAAGACTGGAAAATTATTTTTCAATTTACTCGATTAAGACAAACAAAATACTATATCCCAAATTATTACTGTTTATAAAGAGGTGTAAAGGCAAAAAATCACATTTATTATTTATTTTCGATACAATTTCTCTAAATAGATGTTACTACAAAATATTTTAATTATAATCAGTCTATTAATCACTGTTACTTTTGTACATGATTAAAATGCATTATATAATTAATTATTACATATACATATTTCTAAATTTGATTTAAGAAGTGGAATGTTTTTTAAACTTTGTTTATATAACCTTAATTAAAAACATAATATAAAATTACATAGATAGTTTTAATTTTTTGATTTGAAATTTGAAGAATGTATTTTTTTACACAAAAGTTGACTTTTTTCTCTAAATACAAAATTAAATTTAAATAAAGAGTAGAATTGTATATTGATAGTTTTATAAATTACTTGTATCCTTATATTTAGTAGTTCTTATGCTTCTGATTTTCGTTTATAAAATAGTATGATTTGTTTCATTAAAAATTAATTAAGTTTGTTTACAGATATTTTAGTGTATGATATCTTGAAGGTTTTCTCTTTACTCAACAGATAGCGCTAGATGTACCAAAGTAAAACGAAACCTTGAAAGACAATTTTGAATTGAAATTTCATTTGCTTCTGGTTTATTTTTAGATATTTATGATTTATTTTTCTCAATAAATTTCATTATTAATTTTATTAATATTCATGTTATGTATTGTATCCCTTTAAGCAAACTTAATGGTTTTTAAATTTTATTAAATTGATGAATACTTGTTATATAAATACAGTTTATGCGATTTATGTTTTGATAAATGTGCTTTATCTGGAAATTCGGTTAACCTCGCTGGCCTAGTGATATGATACAAAATTTGTTCAATGATAAATATGGTTTTCTAAATCAGAATATCTTAAGTGAGTATATTTTTGTAGGTATTACTTACTACTTTTTACAACGAGTTCAATTTTTTGCAGAATAATTAATATTTTGAATTCATATTAGAACATTGATTTTCGGTAGTGTCGCAACAATATAGTAATAGTTGATTTTTTTTTTTTGTAAAACTAAACTCTGTAACAGGATATATTTAGAATAGTAACAAGATTTATCAAAAAATCATTAATAATTCTGGATCATATGGTGTGAAATGTTTTTCTCATTAATTTAAAAAAAAAAAAAACATGACGTAAAAATTTGGGATATTTTAGAATCTATTCAAATTTTCGATGAATTGAAAACAAGATATTAAGAGATATAAATGTTTTATCAGGAATTAGGAGTACGTCGTGGAGTGTTATATCTCATTTGAACTTTGATATGGAATGTTATCAAAATAATATCGTAATAATCAACTAAAGAAAACACAGAAACTAGTGTTTAAGATTGTTATTCACTAATACTCTCTAAAAAAAATTTAGTCGGTTCAATTTTGAAGCATGAAATTAAGCCAATTTAAAACAAACATTTAACTTATTACGAGGGTTAGAATAGTTCAGGATAGGCATTTCATCCCATTCTGGACTTAATATTCTTCGGCAGGTATGTAAACATTCATTGGGGGACAGCTGAATTCTGACCATAGTTCCCTTTAGTACAAGAGCCGGGAAGAAAAAAAGGCAGTGATTTCACCCCAATTTTTGATTACTTTAATGAAAACTAGGTATAATTACTAGTCAAAATTGATGAGTCTGCCAAGTATAGGTAGGGGGAATAAAAAATGGTGGCTGTTTAAAAACCTTTAAAAAACACTAATTTTTCATCCGGAGCTCTATATCTTAAAAACTACCAACAACACAAACTACCAACAGAAAATCTAAAAGAACATTATTTAAAGGAGAGTAAATTTACTGAAATATTAGCACTAAAAGAGCTATTTACGTCCAATAGTTCTCGAGATATAGCTTTTTAAAAAGCAAAATTTCTAAACAATCTACTGAAAGATTAGTTGTTAGTTAATATATTTTGAGAATTGTATATCTTGGGAACTATTTGACGTACAGATGTCTATTAGCACTCAAATTAAAGCTAGTTTAATAGGCTATAAAGAAGTTTATGAACTTTACCTTCGTAGGAATAGTATGATTCATGATATTTGCTAACATAAATAGATTTATAGTTGTTCGGACAATAAGTTTGATTTATGAAAAAGTTCATTTCAGAAACCATTGGACGTACAGATGTCTGACAGCGCTCAAATTAAAGCTAGTTAAAATTACTACAGAATAGTTAATTATGTTTATCTTTGTAGGAGTAGTCGTTTTTGATGATGATATTTATATTATGATATTTGACAAAATAAACTCACAAAATGTTAATTTCTAGTTGTAGGTATAAAATGTTGGATTTTTGAAAAAATATATCTCTAGATCCATAAGACGCACATATGTCTGCCAATACTCAAAATAAAGGAAATTTAACTTACTATAAAGTAGTTTATGACACTTATCTTCGTAGGGGTAGTAGTTTTTATGATATTCACATATGAATATGAATTTGGCAAATGAAAATTTGTCCGAACAACTATAAATCAATTTATTTTAGCAAATTTCATGTAAACTATTACTCCTACGGAGATAAACATCATAAACTACTTTATAGGTGATTAAACTGGCTTTAATTTGAGTGCTAATAGACATCTGTACGTCAAATGATTTTTGAGATATAAATTTTTCAAAATAAATTCACTAACTACTGATCTTTCAGTACGTCCCATACAACATTTTTATGAAATGTTGCTTTTTAAAATGCTATATCTCGAAAACTATTTAATGTAAATAACTCTATAAGGGCTCATATTTGAGCAAATGTTCTCTTCATTAAATGACGTTTTCTTGTGTTGTTCCTACTTTTCAAGATATAGAGCTCCGAATGAAAAATTAGTTTTTTTATCGCTTTGAAACAGCTGCCATTTTTTATTCCCCCTACCTATACTTGGCAGACTCATCAATTTTGACTATTAATTATACATAGTTTTCATTAAAGTAATCAAAAATTGGGGTGAGATAACTACCTTTTTTCTCCTCTTGGGCTCTTGTACTACTTCGCCTAGAATAAGAAGTGAAAATGGCTCCCTAGGATGAAGAACTCTATAGGTTTTTCTTAATATCAAGTATTAATGGTATCATAAACAAGTAGAAAATCAGGCCTTGAAAATATTTACAGTATTCTGTTGATATAAAATTGGTGACAATAAAAACCCGACGATATTTTTTAAACATTTAATTTCATCATGAAATTCGAGACTCGATAATTTTAAAAAATAGGATTATTACTACTTTATAAAGCAATTTATAAATATATATAATTACGGTTAAAAAAAAAATCAACCAAATATATAACCTTCTGAGTTAACGAACAGAATTTTGGTTAAGTACTGGACTAATGCTTGTGTAAAAAATAATTTATAACATTCCCTCTTGATAAATGAGCGTTGGCAACGTCTGCCCTTCAACAGTTTCGTATCTGTTAATATTCCAGAAGTCTGGCGTGTTTAGTGTGTCGTACATCTGTGTGGAAATTTGCCAGTCAGAATATTATTTTCAATGAAATATCCGTATACAAAAATAGCTGGTTATTTTTGAGTGAAACATTTTTTATACGTTTGGAAAGAAACAATCTTGAGGATTCATCGTCGGGATGTATTCCGTTTATAATATCTTATATAGGATTTTGAATTTTCTTTTAACTTTGCACTTTTAAGTATTTTATTTTGTTTTTACTAAAACCAATTTAATGGTCACTTTTAAATGTAATTATGATTAACTTCAATAGCATTCCGTGATCTGGGCGCGTTATCACTACATTCAGTTTAATTACTAAGTACAACATTTTCAAAAACAAAGAGGAAAACATCTCATGAACTAAACTATGTAGACCTAACGATTCGGCCGCCGCCATGTTGGTAGTCGACTTAACGAGGTGTGTGGTGCTCAGCCATTCGGAATTCCTCGAAACTTCAATTTTGGCCTCTTTAAGTTGAATGAAGCCCATTTCAGTCGATACCATTTTTAAAACATTTCCCTGGGGCACAGTGAATTCGTCAACAGATTTCTAAGCAGTGACCTCATTATATGTAACAGCCTATTTAAATTTAAAGTTTATGTTAATTTTTGGTTAGGAAACTGTACTCAAACGTTAGTTCTCATTTACTATTCTAAGAAACATTTAATAATTTATTTTTAAATGTTTTTTCTTTTTTAAATACTACTTAAAAATATATATATTCTTCTCCTTAAAAAAAAATCCAATAATTTTATTTCTAACAGTAAATAACATTAATTAAAACTTTTAATAATTATTTCTAAGTATTAATTGAAAAGAACCTTTTAAATTATTTTTTTTTTTATTTAGAAAACTTAATAAACCCAAGCTTTTCGGTTAACATATGTATTTTTTTATGCAATCATTTCACTTAACAAGTTTTTTGACTTCATGTCCATTTTCAATCTATTACTTAACTAAAAAATATAATAATTGTAATTTAAAAAAGGTTTTTAATCATTTAAAACCAAAAAATGATTAGTATAGTTTACAAAGAATGAAATATAAAATTATAAAAAGGACAGAATGAAGTGTTAAATTATTCATAATATTATTATTTTGACTTATATATGTGTTGTTAAGTAAAACTATTAAAAAATGTTAATTAATAAAAGTGAATAATGATTATGCATTCATTATTTTTAGATTATAACAACTTTAAGTTGCTCGAAATGTTGAGTGAATAAAAAATACTTATGTTAATCGAAAAGGTTAGATTTATTAAGTTTCCTTAAAAAATAAATTATAAAATTTTTAAATTCTCGTGACTTGAGAATGAACTACTTTCAGTTATGACTTCGGAATTTGTAATTAGCTCCAACTCAATCGCTCACTATAATTTTTTCGGTCTGATTCGAAAATTATAATAAAACTAACAATAAAAAAATATTTTGAGTTAACCATCATTATTATATTTTTTTTAAACATGAAGTAGTTTGCTGAGTATAATCAGTAACCACGGACATGGTTTTATCGCTCCAGTTTACCGATACTTTCTACGCCGAGGTCGTCGAACCCAACGTCTTCTTTTTATATCCTCTTTTCCGACGGAGAGGAACATACGAGGCCAGGGAGTAAATTTCGTGACTACGATAGGAAAAGAGAACGAAGGATGCGAAGTAGAGAAAAAGGAAAAAAAGAAACAAAATGGTGGGCGTAACGACCCTCGAAAACCTTACGTAACTATTACAGCTGTCCTTGGGAGTTTTTACCAAGCTAATCTCCACGTAATAGCAGGTGAATTTTTTTTTATTGTTTTTTTTTTTTCGTGAGTTTCATTTTTAATTGTTAAATATCAATCGAAAAATCTGAGGAGAGATTTTATGGTTTATATTAAGCACAACTTTTTAAATATTAAATTATATTATAATAACAAAAAAATTTCACAGTTTCATTCTACATTTGTATATTCATTTTTGTAAAACATTTTAAGTTTCTGCTGAGAAAACATAGATTGAGACCAAGGCAAAAAAACAAAAGATTAAATGATAAATATATAATATGCTTTTCAATATAATTAATTTTTCAAAATCACTACAAATCAAACATAAGATTTTGCATAAAATATACAAGGACTCAGTTTGCGTCGGTTCTAATATCCAGGGGGAATAGAAATAATTATGAACAGAATAAATTATATGCATTCATTTATCAATGTTATTTATGTTTTTGAAATACAGTGTAATACGTTGGGAATTCTTATCAATAAAATAAGTCGTGATTGCAACAATGGAATTCTGAAGTTGGCATGAAAATGCTCGCATCAGCGTAGAAATGTAGAAGTATTATCCATACCTTGTTAATATGAAAGTTTTAATAAGTTCATTAAGTACAAAAATTTTTAATATCGATTATTTTTTAAATATTCTTTATATATCGGTCATCCAAATACTATAAGGTTCTTAAAAGTGAAATGCAGGGAACCTAACCTAATAACATTGAATTATGAACGAATGAGTAGGAAATACAGATTTTGATGAATTATAATTAAATTTTATATACCATTTATGTTACTAGGTTTTGATGGAATATAGATTAAAGTTTAATAATGATAGCCTGAACTAAAGTAATAACCATACATATGTACGTATTTAATTAAACATTAGAATTTAATTTGCTTTTCTTATCTAAGTTCTTGTATTTAGTATAAAATATAATGATTTTTGTTTTATATAATTTTAATTTATCTTTTCTAAAATAGAAATTATTGAATTAAATATGAGGCACGCAGAAAATGATTCAATAAATGTTTCTTTTTTATTCACATGAAAAATACAACCTCCATCAAACATAGGTTTTTTTTTTTGTTTTATGCTTTTTTAAACAGATAATTATTTATCTCGGTGTCTTGCCAAACAATATTTTGTTTGATAATCCGACCAGAGAAATAGTTTATCTAATTTTTTTTTTATTCATTAAAAAAATTACATCTAATATAGTCCGACCAGATAACAAAATCTATCGGTCGGTGCCAAAATAACACATAAAAATGATAAACATAAGAAAAATTTAAATATTACTGTTTAGACTATTAGGGCGTTGTGGAAGCTATACTATTTCTAAGGTAGATAAGTGCAATATAAATTGATCTAAAGTGATACAATTAATATTTTAATTAGCAACTACTAAAATGAAAATAAAGTAAAAAATAAAAATAAAATGATAATTATTAAAAAAAATAATAGTAAGAATAAAAATAATTGAAAGAATTTTGAAGTGAATAATAAACCTGAAAATTTACAATTAGTGAATTAATATAATAGTGAGAATAAAACAAGATGATACAGAATATTATAAAAACAAAGATCCAATAATATCTATTGTTATAGAAAAAATACAGATAGATATGGTCATATGGTGAATCAAAATCAATGATTGGGAATTATAGAAGTGAGAAAGCATCCAGTTAAATATTTCTTTTTTAGTGGTTGATTTATTTATTAGTTCTTCTGGTAAGCGATTGAATATATATGGTACGATATAGTCTACTGTACGTTTACCAAATTTATTGTTATAGGAGTGATTCAATAAATTTAATTTTGATTCTAACATTTTTTATATATACACGTTATTTTTTGGCGTTTTAAATAAGTCATTTGAACTGAAATTTAGATTATAAGAAGGAAAATATACCCCTTGCTGTGTTAGGATTGCATGGATCGGATATTATTTCTTGCAGTCGGCTCCAGTTGCAGTTTTCCACTGAGCCTTATATTTTCCTCTCCAGCGGTACGGAAAAGGCAGCGCTCTCCTAAAATAATAACAGCGGGATCGTTGAACTGTATAGTAGCAGATCCCTTGCTTCGAAACGGAAATAAATTCTTGAATTCTTCCAGCTCGATTCATTCTTCAACTCATATTACACGGATACATATCGGGAGGGTGTGGTGGAAATCTTTATTTCATACGATAACTAACCGATGAACATATTTCTATTAATATTTCTTGTACTGCTACCAATGTGGAATTATTTAAACGTACAAAATAATAATTTTAATTGTTATTTATAATTGTTTCACCTGTATTTTTTTTCAACAATGTATAGCTTTAAAAATATAATTATTAAAAAAAATTTGGTTTCGTATTAATTTATTTGAAAATAATATAATCCATAAGATGAAAAAATAAGAATAAGTTTTGTTTTTATTTTGTATTTATATATTATTATTTATTGCTGTTAATTAGGTGGTTGACAATTGTTGATGAAAATAGTATACAATTGTGATAGGTAAAATTTATTCTAATTTAATTTCATACATATATTTATACAAGCCTTAATTTTTATACTATAAGAATTTATTTTTCCTAGCCATTAATTTTGACCAACAAATATTTAGTAAAAATATATGGTTTTTATTTTTAAAAAAATGTTCATCAATTGATTAACAATTTTTTAAGCTATTAAATTGAAAAGGTGCAGAAATATTTGGTATTACTATTTAAAAAAGAATCTACTTAAGAAAAGACAAAAAACCGTCTCAAAATCAACAATTTTCTTTTAACTTTTTTTCTAATATACTGTCAAACAAGAAGGATCAAATATTTTTCAAAAAAGTAGTTTAAACAATCATTAATCATTCTATTACACCGAAGGCGATCGAAGTATTTTATTCTTACTAAACTATATTAATATTTTTAAAACAGTATTACTTAATAATTTAAAAATCGACTTGTAAAACTATGTAACATAACCCAAGAAATACTTATAAATTTTTGCTTGTGCTAAATGGCATTGAACGCGCGGTAAAAACCATGAATACTATAAATAAATTTATGCCCAGGGTTCTATCTATTCTAAAATATTTCGAAGGCAATGGGAAGTTTTGTCACTTAAAAAAATTCCAAACATAATTCACAATTTCTTATAGTCATCAGACCTTGCAGTCGTTAAATTAACTCTATTTATCAATCAAATACTTGTCTGTAGATTTTTTTTTTTTAAATAGGTCAAAATCCAACATTGTAGAAATAGTTTTAATTTTGACTATACAGGAATGCCAAATTAATTGATATTTTCTAGTTGTTGATGTTTATAATCCTATTGAAAATAATAAAATACACAATTTTGACATTTATTAGTTGTCTATGGCAAGTGATTCACTAAAAGTATTTGTTTAAAAATAACAGTTTCTTTTGTTTTAAATTCTATTATGAGGGGCTATTTCTTATGGCGCAACTATTTCATATCTAGAATCATGATTACATCAGTTATCTATTTTTTTATAAATTAAGAAGAGTAAACAAGTGCACAACAATTATTTAATAAAAGTATGACGAATTGTTTAAAAATATAGTTAGATGGCATATTTTCATGGTTTCTTTGATGTATTAGCATTAAAAAACGTTATAGTATTTTTAAACGAATTGTAATAGTGAATTGATTAATTTTAAAACTTTTAATTATTGTAATATTTCAATATCGAAAGATTATTTAATTGTCAATTATAAATTGTTAGTCAATGTTTATTATTTCTTGTAGTTCAGTAGGAGCTAATTTTTTGTTTTTAAAAATTTAATAACTAAATAAAATTATAATATATTTTAGGGAATTTTAAACTAAGGTTTCGGATATTATTAATTTAAAATTTAATCTATCCTGCAAAAAGTTTGTAAATATCAAACAAATAATTTATTTAAAGAAAATATGCTATATAGTGAACAAATGAATAGAAGATGAAAAGAATTCATTAAAACTTTTATTTCAAATCTTTGTAGGTAAATAAAATAAACATTCTCGTTCCAACATTTTATTGTAAGCTTTTAACGAACCTTACGTCATTTATTGTTATAGAGAACCGTCTTTTAGATCGTAGTAATTAAGGTTTTAAATTATTTTATTGACGACCTTTTGTGTCAGTGTCAAATGGATAAAATGTGTCAAATTTACAATAAATTAAAATTAAAATAAAACCAAATAACTCTTTCCAGATTTATTTTCTTACAAAAGTGGATTTTAGTTATTAATATATTCACGAATAATTAAAAGTTTTAATTAATTAATCTCCTGAAAAGCTGGGAGAATATTCAATTGCTTTTAAGAGTTTAATTAATGCATCATTGAACATTAAAATATTATTTCCTCAGTTTTAATGGAAAAATTGTTTAGCGCATTAAATTGAAATTTATTTCAAGGAAAATAAAAATTTTAAAGGATTGACAAAATTTCTTTTTAAAGATGTCCTATTTTTTCGTGATTTGTTTCAGAATTAGAAAAAAAATTAAATACAAAATAAACGAAGATTTTTAAGCATCAGAAAACAGTCACAGACGCAGTTTATATTATTGATGTTATGTACTAAGTATTTTAACTTTGAAGTTTTATATTTTACGTTGAAAGGAATATGGTCCGGGTGCGGTCAAAAAAACTCAAATAGTATATTTCTACTATTTGAGTTTTTTTGACCGCACCCGGACCATATTCCTTTCATCTTTACACACGGTCAATCAATAATCTTCCACTTTATATTTTACATATTATTTTTTTCTGTTTTAATCATTTTTAATATTAGATGCCGTTGGAGCGCTTTCGGAAAACGTATTTTGAATAAAAGTTGTTTAGGTACTAAACCAGAGTCACAATACAGGTTCTAGATATTAGTAGGACGTTTTGAAACTGGTTTGGTGAGAAAAATATTTTCGGGTTAAGTCGGGCTTGAAACGGATAGTGAAAAAAGTGAATGAGATCAATTTTTTAAAAATATTAACATAATATTAATCAATTTTTAACAATATTAATATTCTTCTATTAAAAACAAATATATTTCAATTTACAAAAACACTAATGAATCTTCTTTTTCCACCTTTTTGTGAAAGAAAAACATGAAAATAATACAAAACGTATGTTTCCGCTAATATTTCAAAAAATTATATGAATATACATGTAATATCTGTATATGAATGATATCATATTTTGTATAGATTTAAATTCTCTTTAACGTTGATTCCGATACTGAGATATTATTTTAGTTCAGAGCTCGGGCGTCATTTTAACAAATATCTTCATTTTTAAATATCTTGAGTAGTCATTCGAAAATCGTTCTTAAGATATATTATTGATCTAAATAGGTACTAAACAAAAAAAAGTATTTCAAAGTTTATTTGGTCGAATTACTGCTGTATTATGGAGTATTTGCACACATTTATGTTATAGAAATTGTTTTATCGATACTACATTCTACATTCCATAAATTAACTGCTACATACCTTTTAGATAAAATTAATAAACTAGTCAGGAGACATATGCTAGGTATTTGATCAGACAGAATGATTTATAAAAAAAATATATAGATACATGAAATGTGAAAAATTATTTCTGCTAAAGCAATATAGAAAAAAAGAAGAAGAAATCCCATTTTGAAATTTCAAATAGTCTACGAATTCGAACTTCGACGCTCATTCATTCAGAAATAGAAAGAGGATGCGAATTTATTTTTATATCAGAGATTAATAAAACGAGTAATGTCAATTCTCTTGGGAAAAATCAAACTTTCTTGGTGTTTTAACGACATATGAAGAAATTTACTAGTAATTAAATTAATAAATTATTCTTCAGGTTCAATTTGGAAGCCGTAAGAAAGTTTAATACATTAACACACAATGTGTTTACCAAAGCGTTTTTCAACATTATTATCAGCCAAATGCTACAATAATTAAAAAAAAAATAATAATAAATAAATTCAGACAGTCAAAAGTTCAAAGGGAAAAACATTTACAAATCAAAAGAAATTGCTCGTGACTACTACCTTTATATGAAACACACCCATATGGTAGGTATAGGATTGGAGAGAACAATTTTTATTTAAGATGTTTAAATAATAATTTATATCGGAGTAAATCTCAAGTGGTTTTATAAAATAAAAATATAATTTAAATCAAATACGATTTTGAAGCTTATATTCATCTCATTCCAAGTTTCACTCACATTTATTAATAAAAATAGATGACGACAATTTGCATTTATTTTATTGTAATCAGGGAATCTTAAATGGATGGTGTTAAATTAAAATCCTGAAAGAAAAAAAATACTTTCTTCGTACTTCAACGACATTTATTATCTGTTAACTCTTTTAATTATTTTACGTGTTCAAATTGGAAAATGTATGTTAAGCTTATTTTACAATGTTATGTAATAATCGATATATAAATAATAAAACATTCTCTGATCAATATGGTATTTAGAAAACTGTACCATTTTATGTCGGATATTCTCTTTCTTTCTTTTTTTTTTTTGTTGTGTTTACAACATAAATTAAACAAGGTGATACAATTTTCTCGAGAATAAAGGTAAACAATAACAAAAGATTTCTATGAGAGTTTTCCCGCTTTCCCAGGGACGTGGCTGGGCGCTTTCACACGATTTGGCAACCCCGCTTCGGTCCTTAATCCCCGGTCGATAGCAGTGTTTTCGTTCGGGTTACTACATGGAAGCGCTGTTCCCTCCGAAAGATGGAAAGCTAAATATATTTAACGGGAAAAGCATAGGATTATGATGTAAAATATGGTGGAAATTCCAATAATTATTAGAATAAACCTATTAATTCTGAACTAACATAAATTTATTGTATTGGTTGTATAATCTATAGCGTATTGTATATATATGTTTCGGACAATTATTTTAATATTTCCTATAATGTTTTAAAATCAATATTATTCTCTAATAAATATATTTATTACGTAGTATGTTTACACTCTAAAAATATTTAAACCAGATGCTCTTCTATTCCGTGTTTATTATAAAATATTATAATAAGTTTATGGGATATTTTAAACAATCTAATTTTCAGGATTGAACTGGACACATATAAATTCAAAAATTACGTCAAATTTATCCCAACTTGTACCTTATTTTATTTAGAAAAGATAATTAACAATCATACGTTAACTACTAATTATCTATAATTATAAATTGTAAGATATTATTTATTATTAAAACGTGGCTTAAAATATTTTAATTCAGTTTTGGAATTTTTTTTATAATCAATCAATTTCTTTGCTTAGATATGAAAAGTACAGTGTGGAAGTTTATTCCCATTTTGTACGGCCAAAAAATAATCAGCATATTGGAATAAGTCTAGGTAATCGTTCTTATATTTTAAATTTCTTCACAGCTTATAAACATTAACTATATTTATCGGAAAAAAGTATGTTTAGTAAGTCGGGCTAAGTCCATATTCGGGGCATGTTCATAAATGGGTATTTTTCTCATACTTGTTTTGTTTGGAGAGCTACCATCTATGGTAATTTGAAGTAAATAAGGTGGATTTACTTCAAATTTCCCTTGATCGTAAAATATGGTAAAAGCTTTTCCGTCAAATGAAATTTTAAAAATATCCTTATCTAGCATCTACTGCAATTTATCTTAAAATTTTTAATTGACTTTAGCTATGAATAATGGCTTTAAATCTATTTAAAAACAAGTTGAATGTTATTCATTTGATTTTGTTCTGTTAACGAGTTCTTATGATTTAAAACTTTTTGTGAATGTAGGAAAAAAAAATAGGGCGCTTTTAGTATTTAATTTGGAGAAATCTATGAAAACGTTTATAGTTTATATCCGATCAAGCATTTTTTTCATAACGAATAACGTTATGTTTAAAAAAAAAATATTACAGAAACAAATAGTAATATACGTTGCAATTTATCGTAATCCTCTATAGATTTTGTGTCAAATTCAAAGCAGTAGCAACATGGTATGGTACATAGATGCGATTATTGGAATGAGTAAGCATGAAGATAAAAGACATGTTAAACCTAGCTCTTTTATTATTTTGTTTTTTAGAAATTTAGTCCAGATATTTAAGTATTTTCAGAGTCACTATGGCTGCATTTTAAGAGAAAGTAATTTGAGTTGTCTCTACTGAAATCTAGAGCTGCTGAAGTAGACATTAAAATCTTTACAACAAAGAAGGAATTCCATTTCCAGTTTCCAAAATTTAACCTTAGCTATAAAATAAAAAATAAATATCTAGTACTCATACGCTGTTCAGTTTTTTTTTTCTTCCAGACATTGTTTTATCACATATATTTATAAATGTTTGAACACTTTAAAATAATTTTTGAATCGAATTTATAACCACGGCATAACATTAACAATGATTAACTTTCAGCATACTATCCCTTTCTATTTTACAAATAATTTAAAGTTAAAATAACACTATTGATTTTTTGTAAATTATGTTTATATGCCCTCAAACATTGTTCCAAAAAGAAATTCATAAAATAAAAAATATTTGAAGAATTCTCATCGGGGTTGTCGAAATAGATAGTTAAATCCTCGACAGTAAATTTTTTATAGCTCCGCATAGAAATTTATGAATCATAAGAAATTTCCCAGAGCTAGAGTTTTAAAGAAATTTTAGTCGAATGGCTGTTGTTAACATTGAATATGAGTTAGTAAAATATCTTCATAAAGAAACAACCTTCAAAGTCAAATTGAAATTAATTAAATTTTCAAATTCTTTAGCACAAGGTTGGGAAAATGGAAATATATGAGAATTTATTATTTTTCATATTTTATACGCGTATCCTATGATCAGATCCCAATATTGAGAGTGCTTCGCCCAAATTTAATAACTTCTAAAAAAATTTTTAGGGCTTGAAAATTAAAGTGAAGAAATTGAAAATGTGGGATAAATTAAATTTTTCTAATAAACGTAGCATTGGGCTCATGTATTTTTTGTTTGCAAGATAGTTTATTCTTCAATTAAGTTGGAACAATACTGCAAAACTTATCGTTAAACTAATGTTTATTTATTTTTACCGTTATACCTTATTCATTCTTTACCACATTATTTATTTATTTTACCATTATTATTTAATTATTTGCAGAAATTAGTTATCAAAGTAAAATATATTTTATTCTTAATTTTAAAAAGATTTATTCAAACGAAACACACCAATTTCTGTTAAATAGTTCAACGAGGTCGGGCCACGTGCTCATGAAGTGGGATCACGTTTCAACATTTAGATTGAAGTAAAATTATCAGCAAAATATATTAATACTATTTTAGTTCAAAATGTTATTAAGATGTTGAAATTAATTGTTTTTATGTACTGTTTAAACTATTTTTAAAAACAATATTTATTTTGTTGAACTTAAGGTAGTCTATCTAATAAATACTCATTGTTGGTAAAAATATTATTTCTGAACAATATAAATTGAATAATATTCTTTTAATAATTATTTGTTGGAATATAAATGGTGTAAGTTCATTACTAATAGGGATAAATATAATAAATAGAGAAATATTATAGTCCTTTACACTAACTATAATAAATACTCGTTGTTGTTAAAAATTTTGTTTCTGAACAATATAGATTGGATAATATTATTTTAAGAATTATTTGTCTGAATATAAATGGTATACGTTCATTACTAATAAGGATGAATATAACACATAGAGAAATATTATAGTGCTTTACACTAACTCCATAAAAAATACTCATTGTCGGTAAAAATATTATTTCTGAACAAAGTAAATTAAACAATATTCTTTTAAGAATTATTTGCCTGAATTTAAATTCAGTATAAATAGGAATGAACATAACACATACAGAAATATTATGTAGCTTTACACTAACTCTATAGTAAATACTCATTGTTGGTAAAAATATTATTTCTGAACAAAGTAGATTGAATAATATTGTTTTAAGAATTATTTGTCTGAATAAAAATGGTATAAGTTCATGACTAATAGGGATGAATATAACACATAGAGAAATATTATAGTGCTTTACACTTACTCTATAATAAATACTCATTGTCGGTAAAAATATTATTTCTGAACAAAGTAGATTGAACAATATTCATTTAGGAATTATTTGTCTGAATATAAATGGTATAAGTTCAGTACAAATAGGAATGACCATAACACATACAGAAGTATTATGTAGCTTTACACTAACTCAGTTATTTATTATTGAAACAATTATTAGTGCGATATATTTAAAAATACCAATAATGAATCCCTAATGCATAAAGAATGAATCAAATAGAAATGTTGTAATTTATTTGTCCCTAAATAGGACAATATATTATTTAGTTCCTGAAATACGATATTTTTTTATTATATTATTATTAATATTATTCATATGATTATTTACTTCTGCTATGAAATAATGATTGATCATAAATATATATAATAGACAATTGACATGACAATGTAAACAACTCATGATATTGTCTTATAGACTGATCTTCAAGATCCCCAATATATATATATATATATTACATTGAATGAACCTATATATATACACACATACATACATACATACATATATATTATCTTTAGTAAGTGCATAATGAAAAGTTTTTAAAATACTGGCATTTAGCTTTTAAGAATGGTTTAATTGTTTCAGATTATTTCTGCAATGGATTTTGTCTTCTTTTCTTGTTTTGTTTTTTTAAACAATATAATTCTATTAAATAAAATATAATTCTACAGGAAAAAAAAATATTTTCTAGAAAAATAAAATTTTAACATCAGCATATATACCAACCATGATATAAATAAACTTTTTTAAATGATCAGAATTAATGTTTGACTCACAACTATATTATAGGAAACGAAAAATGCAAATATGTTTACAAGAATAAGGAGATAATGGGTTGACCTTGAACTGCTGTTACACTGAAATAAGGTTACGATTTCACCAAGTGTTTACATTTCCTGTTTGATTTTAGACTTTCTTTTATATTTAACTCATTATGAATGAAAACAGATTGCAAAAGTGGTGTTGGGTTCGGTAAATTTTATTTTCGATCTATTGTAAATAGTAAAGGTCATTGGCTAAAATACAAAACCATTTTCAACCTAGATATGCCTACTTAGATACGGTATTGTTTTTTTAAAATCTGTACAGTGGTTAATATTTATTATGAAAGGTGTTATTTTAAGAGAAATGTTAAGGAATATCCCGCTTAAGTAAATGTTTTGTTTCACAAGTCAAGTCCAAAACATTTGATTTTTCGCTTTTTTTTTCGGTGAATGTAATAAAGAAAATAACGAATTAAATTACTAAAACTAAAAACGGAAATAGCGAGGTGGTCTGTACTCACCCTTAGCGCTCGGTGGAAGTCTCCGCATCGCAGCACTCCTAGTATCTTCTAAATGTCCTTCGAGTTCTTCTGATTCTGAAACACCGATAGACAGTCAGCAACCACACACGACCTCTACTCGTTGTTATAATGAACAAAATATTCAATAACAATAACGATTTACACTATACTACTCAGTCTTTTAAGTGCTAAACTTATTCTTAAACGTTTCACATCATAACAAACATCGAATGCACACATTGTGAATAAAAAATTAATAAGACAATAAAACCGCTAAAAGCTACTATATAACATAACGGAAAGTGCGAACATAGATAAATAAAAATAAAAAAAGTGAAAATATTGAGACCTTTGTTTATAGCGCAAAATTCCTTATATGTCGGTAGTGTTGGTGATAAGGAATGATAAGGGATAAAGGTGAGTTATTTGCCGTATATTTGACGTAAATTTCGTCGACATTTTCTACAGCGGCAGCTTCACACTCGCCTAGAAGTCTCTTGTGAGACTAAAGTTAGCCGTGAGCCGGATGGGCGGGGCCGCAGAATGGGCGTGCCTGTGGGCGGAGCCTATCGGGTGCCATTGGACGGGGCGGGGCGCAGCTAGCCAATAGTGGGCCTCGTACGGTTCCCACTCAGCACATGATGAGGTTTCCCGGCCAGTCCCCCGAAAGGCTTCGCATTGTCAACAGCTCGCAAGGCCACGTGACTCTAAACACACGGAATATTCACTCCTATTGTAAAGTGTAATCTTCCGCCTGTTTTTGTCCCACCTAGCCAACGCTGTCTAGTTTGATCAAGTTTTTCGAAAAGATATTTCTTGTATTTTCGATAGCTGAATGGGGGATAGCGAGCTATGAAATAAATTCTCGAATTGTCTTATTAAATATAGGTTCTGTGAAAGAGCAATACTGTGTTTTGTGTTCGTGAGTTGTGTTCAGTGAGACGCTCACACAAAACCTGCTATACCTTGATCCATTCCTAAACAAAAATATTTACGATCACATTGCATGGGTTAATAAAGATTATGTTTTCAACAATGAGTTCTGTGCAGTTTCCTAATCCTATACAACTACCATCATATATTATTTGCTTTCTTCATACCATAGTTGAGTATATTTTTTTTATTTTTTTTTTTTTAGTTCATATTTTTTCTAGTGTGCATATTATTATCATATATTTTTTTGTTTTCTCTCTTTTTTAAACTTTCAAAATATTAATTTTGTTTATAATTTTTTTCTTTTAAACTTAACTCAAACTTATAATTTGTTGCATTCAAGTTAAACATACCTAATGTAAATAGAAAACAAATAAATAATATGTGTTTAATTTTACTTCAATGATCCAAATAAATAATTCGATTTTAATTGTTAATTAAAAATTTAATATTCCTAAACAATTGTGTTAATTCACGCAGTTTAATTATATACGTACTTCATAACAATAACATGAATTAATTTGTAGTATATCATAAAATTAAAAATGGAAAAAATTCATTAATGTATGATTTTTAAACTGAAATTATTTTGATATCACTATAAAGTTAAAAATTAATGATCCAACTTTCAATGTAAGAAATAATAAAATTAAATAGAAGATTAAAGACAGTTTTACTTTAACGATTGAATTAATACTATCAAATTAAGACATAATACTAAGTTTTACTGAACTTTCTCCACAATCATCGAAATTATTATTCAATATTATCCGATCTTTGGTAATTTTTACATGTTCTTGTTTGACTTTAAAACAATTATTCAGTTATAAAATAAAATGTAAAAATAAAAAAATAGAAAACATATTTTTTTTAGTTGCTACTGGTTTTTAATATTTATATTTCTGGGTTTGATCTAAAGTGCTTCTAAACCATCTAGATTTGGTTTTTGTCATAATCGATATAAAGTACACGTTTGATAAACATAAGTAATAAATTAAACTTTTTAGTCAACGTTCTGGAAATGTTGAAAAATTTAAAATTGAATTTACACAGCTGTTTGATTAGTTTATATAATCATAAAAATAAGTAAGATTTGAAATGTTTTTTTTTTTTATTAAACAATCAAAATAACATAAAAAGAATTATACCTTAGGAAGTACAAAATAAAAATGTATTCTAGACTTATGCACGGACATAGTACATTTTTATCTCCGTTCTTAATATTCTATTAAAAATATATAGTTATATTATTAGCACTGTGAGCCTAATTAGTCCAATAATTGTTTTTATATTCCGTATTAAATATATATAATTTTTTTTAAGCCACTAGAATACCTTTAAAAAATCACTTACTGATATTATCAAAATACCTTATAAAAGTTTTAGCAACTTGATAGTGATAGGTCTCCCACATGCTTTACAAAAATTCGACTTTCTGTAATAAAGAAGCTTTTGTTTCGAATATTCTAAAGCAACTGGTAATATTTGGTTATAATAATAAGGATTATTGTACTTGTATGTACCGAAGTGCGATGAATTAATTCCGTATTTAATAACAAGTGTTAATACCCCAAAAATAAACATTAAATTAAGTTAATATTTGTATTGCCTAAGATTGTCTATTTATTTTTATTGAATAAATACGATTGGAAAATGGAAACTATTTTTTGAAAATATCATCCAATGAAAAAAAAAAAATCTTGAGTTATTGTAGTACCACAACAGAACTTTGTTATATTTTACTAAAAAAAAAATTCTACAAAAGACACAACAAATATAGCTATATATAAAGAACAAAAACATTTGCTGTTAATTAAAAAAAAAAAGTTGTACTGTACAATCATTAATACTTCCAAGATTAATATTACTTATTGATATTAATAAATAATCAAACTGAATTTCTTAAAAGGACTTACTGAAAATATGTTCTTTGCGACGTAACCTGGTTACTGAACGTTAACGGCATATTGGTGTTTTTGCAGAATAGCCAACATTGAGTCGCTTAAATTCCTTATATAATCTATGGCTTTGGTTGTTTTTTATGAACAATATATTGAGAAATATTTTGCGAATAGGCATTAAATACCTCTTCGGTGTGTTTAAATATCATTTTGATGATTTAAATTCATTTGCAATATTGATCTTGGTTAGTTTGAAAATCAATATTGTCAAACTAACCAATTCTTCTTTTCTTCTAGTTTCCTTCACACAATCTTGAAATAGTAACGAGTTATTAATAATTGAAAGCATTGATTATTTAAAAGAAAAATTCAAAAGAAATTATTACTACATTTGTTTAATTCAATATAGAAAATACTTCTACCTGATTCATTTTTTATCTCTTATCTCGTACAACAATTGAAAATTCTTTGTTCATAAGTCAAGATTATTGAAGTTTGGTTTTAACCTCCTTAATGAAAGTAATGATAAATATAAGGCAGTCATTAATTAAAATGAAAATAAATTATTAATTCTGAACATTCTGTCGGATGGCTTCATTGCAATATAGCGCATATTCCGGTTATAAATAATTTTATATCGTAATTTTTGAGCACTGAGAATTAATTTCATACCTAAATGTATCGACTACAATAAAATTATTACTAAATAAAAATAAACGTTATAATTCTGTTAGATGATATAGTATGATGTTCCTATATTAATTTTTTTTTTGGTTCATTCTAATCATTACAAAATGTTTTTTACACTATTTTGAATGATATGGTTCAGAAATCATTGAATTGTAAGAATTATTTGTTTTATGAGGATAAAACGGCAAGAAATAATATTTTATACCATAAAGTATATATATCACATTTATGTAATACTACTGCCGTTTTCGTTTAGTAAATCTAAAAAGATCTAAACGGTGCATTTCAATATATTAAATCTAGCATGTTTGAATCATGTTCGAATAGATTACCGTTTTGACTTTTGTCCCTCGAGCCTTAAATTAAACATAAAATATTGTTTCATAAAGTAGCTTATGCAAAATATGAAGTAAATACTTAAAAATTCGTTTCCCCTTTTTAATGTATAACGAATTTTTGAACGAGAGTTTTAAATTTATAAAATATCATAGAAATCAGTTTATTTATTACAGAAAAAAAATATGATATTTATCAGGAACTAATTAATTTGGTTTATGACCATCCCATTAGCATGAAAGAACATTATTGGATATTTAGAGTCTGAATCGCAAAACTAAATGCTGCAAAAGACATTTTGAATATTAATTTTAATAAGAAATTCTACAATTATTCCTATTTCGTTAGTAACAATTATAATTAGAAATTTAAAAACGAATTATACATCTCAGCCGATTTACGAATTATAATAAAAATTACCTCCGAAATTGAAAATGAAATTTTATTTTTTTCCGTTGGCGATACCGTTGTATGACGTTCGAGCAACCAAGCAATGGTTTAAAAAAATATTTTAATGACATTTAATAATATCACAAATAATTTATATAATAATTATCATATTGTTATTATTATTATATTAGTGAGTCAAAACCAATTTGGAACTATTGGTTTTACTCACTAATTTTTTTTTTCTCGTAATCTTTAGGAAACATGGCCTGTTATTACTCCCATGAACATTTTTTCTTGGCAATATGAACGTAATGATCTTACATCTAAATTCATTTTCAACGAAAATTGCTGGAAATTGCAGAACATTAGTGACAGCCCCATTTTAAACTTATCCTTTTCTCCCATAACGAGACGAATTGTTCTCGGAAACACATAACCATTTTTTCTCATACAATGACTTAACATTTGTGTTCACGTGTATCTGAATCGAGTGTTTAATTACGCAGTTGTTTGTCGCAAACATATTTTTAACCTCCTTATCGGAGTGATAGAAATATGTTTGCACAAATTTAAATGTATCAACGTGGAATCCATATCGAACGTTTGTGTTTTAAAATTTGACTTTGTTTTTTTTATTAATTATTTCCACTTTCACTTCTTTTAGTCAGCTGAGATTATTTTTTTTTTTCTAAGCTTCAAATACTTTATTAAATTATTATATGGTGGCCTATTTATATTACATTAATTAATTAAAAATTAAATTAATAAAGTAAACCTAAATTGGAAATGTAAAAAAAAATACTTTATTGTCTTAAATTAAGGTGGGTTATTTGAAAATAAGAATAAATACTATCAAACATTTTTTAATATTATATGGATTCAACGGAAAGGTTTGATAAATTTTAAATATAAATAGGGCTTAAATTTGATATCTTCCAATAAAATTATAGAGAAATATGTATAGGAATTGAAACGAAACTTTATTAAATTGTCAATAAAATAATTGTTATTCAATAGTAATATAAATATAGTATAACATCTATTGTATTATATTTGTATGAATAATATTCATTAAAAACTATATACTATCCAATTATCCATACATTTATCTATTAGAACAGAATCATGACGAAAATAGTCTTATAGGTATTCTATGTAACTTTTAATCATTTTCATAAAAATGATTTCAAAGCCGATTGTTTCGTTTCGTTTAAATTTAACCACAATGTATGATAGAATCAGGCATACTGAAAATAATATATAGATTTATAACCAATTAAGACGCATTAACGACTTTTATTTATTTTTGTATCTAAAATTTTTAAGTGTTGAAGGATACTTGTACAACTTTGTGAATTATAAATTTTCTTTCTATGGGCTTAGGTCATTTAAGTTTATGCTTGTAACGTTTAAGTTTGAAACTGTTAAACACTTTAACAATCTTTTCTCATATGTATTAATCTCCTTAAATAATTGTTTATATAAATACATGAAGAATGATTAGTGTTAATTTATCTTAGTTTTTGGTTTGTTAAAATTCATGATATAACCATACGAATATATAGAATTATAAAATCATATTTTAAATTATGATAGATACTTGACCATTTAGTCAATCCGATTCCATGTATAACATAAACGGAACATTCTTTGTTTTTTTATTTAATACTTCTTAAATAAAAATGTGTTTGTAGTAACAATTTTAATTCAAGTAGTATATAACGATGCTAAAAATAACTGCTTAATATTTATTTAACTATTTGTATTTGTTTAAAATGATTTTGAAACAGATAGTAACTATTCGTTGAAATTTAACACCAATATATACTACATTACGCTTTAAGTTTAATGTAAATTTATAACCAATTTACAACTATTAATTACTTTTACCTCTTTTGTATTAAAATTTTCTAAATTCAGAATGATAATTTGTTTTTAATGACTCATGATTTGGATAAACATTGTAAATTTTCGTTCTATTTGCGCAAATCATTTAAGCGCTTACGTTGTTTTCAATTTTTGTTGTTTCCATTTTGTTTTTTCGTATTCTTAAACAACTCTTTAAATAAGTAAAAGAAGAATGTATAATTTAGATTTATTATATTTTTCGATTTGTTCAAATTGATGATAGTACAAAATATATCGATATAACTAGTTATCAATCTGATTTAGTGAAATTATTCATTGTACGAAACTTTTCAAAAGTAAATTATATGGAATAATAATTTAATGTGATCTATTATTTTAAGTAGTGAGCATTTACTTTACTTGCAATGGCCTAAAAAAATTAAATAACAGAACCAGCTATACAATTAAGAATGAATTAAAATTAAAAAATATAAAAATAATCATTCTACGCTTACTTGGGTCTATAGAGATTTTCAGAATGATTGTACAGTTATAAAAATAAAATGTACAGTTACAAAAATATTATAATTAAACAAAGCTATCAGTTTTAGTTTAAGTATCAAACATTCTTCTCCGTTGTAGAGAATATTCTTTATTTATGAATTCTAGAGAAAAAGAACATGCTTCGAAATAAAAATATTTATGGCTTTTTTCGACTAAGAGCTTCTCCGTTTTACACGAACTTGGTCAAAAATTGAGGTTAGATGTGAACAGTCATAAAATTGTTTTAATGAAACAAATTTATTTTTGGAAATAATTTCATCTTATGTTATTTTTAATTTACATAACAGATAGTATGTGTTTGTTTAAAGGTAACTATAATCTTAACTAAATACTAGTTAAGATTGATAATAAATTTATGATAAAGATATTGTCATTTAATCGACTTAAACTTCTAAGAAACGTCATACATTGGTATTTCTAGAACTTCAAAATTGTGAAAAATATGTAATGTTTAGTTATTCATGGCTCAAGCAGTATAAATTATTTTCAAGATTTACACATAGAAACCTATTTATATTACCGTAATTAGTATATTTATATTAACATTACTATATATACTAATGTATGTTAACGATTCTGGATTTAATTTAAGATAAATAATGACTCATTATCTATGGATGATATATTTTTTTGCTGAACTGGATTCATTGACATTAAAATGAGTATGTTGAAATGACTATTGATTATATTAAATTATTGAACAATAAAATACACGTTTACAGGATATAAAAAGAATAAACTTTACAATATAAAAAAAAAATTATTTGAGTTCTCTTAAAAAAGAATAATCCCCATTAGCTAAACAAAATACGATTTTTTTATGTTATCTTTAGTATATTTCTAATAATATATTTATTTATTTATTTTTAATTACTTTACTATGTTACTTTTTTCCGGGCATTTTATTTGCAACAAGTAATGTAGCCAACAATATCGGACTGTCGGATTGTTAGCCTTCTTGCTCGTGTATCGAAATTCTCAAGATTATATTCGCTCAAAGAATAAGATTAAATGATTTAGTTTTAAAAAACAATGCAAGTATCTTAATATTAAACTTACACAACTCAGCGACGTAGTACCAAGACGGCTCTCCTGCAAAGGCGGAGTGGGTAGTAAGAAAATTTAACAGCATTTACGGAATCCGGACTTGTGCCGCGCTCTAGAACTGCAGTCAACAAACTTTTCCGCCCCATACGAAATAAAAAATTCTACCGTAAATGATTTTTGAAAATCAATGAATAGTGAATTACAAATTTGCTTTTCATGTGTTTATTCCTGTGTATTCCAACATCGCACGGAGGAATGCTGGTATTTCAGGGATCGGCAAATAGCGCCTGTCAGACTTTGTTTTTATAATGCGCAATATAAAATATTAATATGCGCAATATAACATTTTTTTCTTTATTTTAAATATTTATTTAGATAAACAAATGTGAGTATAAGGTATATTTACAAAGCTTTTCATCAGTGGAATTTATTTTCTTTTATTATATAAAATATTAAAACAATTTATAACCGTTTAATAGTTTATGACTGATTTAATGGACATTAAAAATTAGTTTAACAAATAATAATTTCTGATACCACTTTATCATTTTAAAAAGATTTGAAAACAAATTATACTAATTAAAATATAATTATAATTTCAAATATAAAACATGGAGACAAAAATAAATACATTCAAACTAAATTGATAAAAGCAATGATTTCTTAATACTTTATTTTTGCGTGCCTGAAGATAAAAATGTTCCTGAAATCCATGGTTATTATGTTTATATATTACGAAGCATGGCTTTTTACGTAGAGGTCTACATTTAAAACATATCTTTAATATTAACTGTTAATTATGTTTTTCAAATTAAATTTATATCCATGCTGTTTATTAATAAGTAAATAAAATCTTATTTTTGTTGGGTATGCGATATTTAAATATTAATCTGTTAAGTTTTTATTAACGAAAGTAATGTTTGAATTACGATTTGTTGAAGCTTGTTTAAGATAATTTTTGTACTGGAGAAATTAAAATAACATCCCAAAAACCAAAGTAAATTAGTATTCCATTTCAGATTTTTTTAAATATTAAATGTTACTGGGAATATATTATTTATTTATTGTATTAATTAATAAATAGATAATAAATTAAATAAAAGTAATGTATATAAATATAATTTGGGCTTTTATGAATTGAATAATAATTATTGTGTAATTAATTCATGTTTCATGTAGAACCCTAGACCTCCAGATGTCTAGTATATACATAGCATATATCACAGAAATAATCGTTTATTAACTAAACAAATAATTAACAACCTTTAGGTTCTTTCGGTAATTATTGAGGGAAGCCTTTGAAAAAATACACATTTGTTTTTAATTATCATATATCATAATTATAATTAACAACATTATCATTAACAAATAATGTGAAACTGTACCGTTGCAAGTCATGGGAGAGGCCCAAAGTCCAAACCTTCTATAAATATAATTTGGTTTAACCTATTTTTAAAAGTGAGTACATAAGCAGGAAAACCTCTATCATACTATTGTTTATAATAAACTTTTATACCTGCTACTAAATCAATCATTTGTTAAGCTTAGAATATTAATCTTCTTAGTAAGTGCCCTATTACTTGTCATGAGTAAATTTTACTCATTCTGAGAGTTTTAAGAAAAATATCAATTTGTAAGAAGTGTAATAACTCACATTTATATTAATTATAACAATTATAAATAAATTGGAATACAATAAATTGTTTAATTTAATTCTTTTTTTTTTTCGATGGAAAAAATAATACAATATTGATAATCCCCGCATTGTCAGATTAAATTATTTTTATGACCTTATTAAAAATGTAGACAATTTATTATAATTATGTAATAAGAGAAAAAGTAATTTTTTTTTTAATGAATATTACTCACTTAAATGTTCTGTTAAATTCTGAAAATGAGTTAAAATTACTCATTTTCTCATCAGGAAATATTTATACTTCCAAATTCACAAGTACTATAGGATAATCAGTCCGTAGTTGATTTATAAATGACTTTTATTAGTATACCTAAAAGTAGTGAGACCTAATGTTGCCTGAATGGTAAATGTAATAAACTGCAGGTGAGCAAAATTTACTCACATTACCTAATAATCTAGGATTAACATATGTTACGTAATGTTTACTAAACCGTGTTTTATTTCTGTTACGACGTTTCGGCTAGCTTACATTCTAGAGAGGACTTTATATAAAAATGTTTCATATAAACAATAATAAAATAATAGTTTCTCAGTTTGCCTTTATGTGGCTAAATAGGTCAAATAAAATTATATTTTTAGAACATTTGGACCTGTTTCAAAGCATCAATTGTATTTTATTGAATGATAATTTCAAATAATTTGAGACAAGAATATCCTGTCACATTTCTCTGTTGGTTATAAATTATAAATTTATATATACTCGTATATATAAATTATACTTATATACTGTATATAAGTGATTAAATTAAATTATTTATCAACTTAATATTACTTATAAAGTAGACCGTCGCTAGAGATGTTTTTCAATAAAACACCTTGAAATGTCCATGTGCATAAGGATTTAATGCTATCTTCCTAACGACGTCACGGCAGACCCATTCGGGTGCTTACACGAAGCCATTATTTTCAATATTTATTTATTTATATTTATTGCTACCAAGATTACCCCTCTATCTACTACCATGAATCTACTTTCTTAAATGCGTACTGCATGTTACGTATGTATTAGTACTTACAGCGATCCATGTTATGTCGGTACTTCTTACTATTATGTAGTATAAAATAAACATTTTTAGTAATGTTTAAACACTTATTAGCCCTTGATATTTTAATTTATTTATTTAATTTAAGTTTGAATGTATAATAGAGAATTTCGGAGTTAGATATTGTTAAATCTACTAGGTCACAATCTTCTCAAGTTTTGGGCATTTACTTATAATAATAATATATATAGTACAGAAAAATAATATAACGTACTGTAATTTTTAAGTTTTGTTTTTTATGTTTTATCATCATAAATAAAATTACAAATCGTAATGTAATTAAGAAGACCCAAAGTTCTTAACTTACAACATTATTTAAATTCTCCATTTAATTTTTTGTAGATTGATCATATATATATATATATATATTTCTTCTGTTCTTTCCTTCATATTTAAAAATAATAATTTAATTATAAATGAAAAACGGAAAAAAGAATGTCCATGTGTTTTGGTGGTCGAATTTAAAGTAAAAGTTTCAAAAACCACGTTCTTCTTTTAAAAACAATGAACTTAAGTCCTAACAAAACCTGGACCGTGCAATGCACCAAGATATATATAATGTAACAGTAGATATTTAAAGAAGTAAATTCTCTGTAAGTGGATGGAGGCGTAACTTTAGTAGTTAAAAAAAAAATACTAGAACTGAGGCCACGTGTACGGTTCCGGACGGACCTGCCGTGACGTAGCTATGAAGATAGCTCATACACCCGTACTAATGTACTGCGCAGTATATCTGAAGTCGGTGTGCTTTAGACAATAGTATCATGATTTTATGTTGATGAAAAATTTAATTTATTAATTTTACAAATTATCATTTCTGTAATATACACAATATATAAAATTTTCCGGATGAACGTATTGTAACGTAATCTCCTTTATGTTACCTACGTATGTAAAATTAAACATGCTTATATACTTCATTTTTATCACTCTTACTACTATTAAAAATGGCATTAAAAATATATAGAAAGATAAAAAAATAATGATATATAACTAGTAAATAATTTCTTTTGTGTAAAAACTGCACCAAAATACTTGCACATTTCCAGTATAATTTAGATGTTTACTTCCTAACTACCACATGTGGGGAAGGCTTTTATTCATGCAAAAAATACAAAATATTTATTTAGTTTTTGACATAGAGGAACAAATTTAGCTCCGTTCCTTTTAATACAAAGGAAGGTTAGTATTCATGTAACAAATTAAAGTATTTTTATCCTCGGAATCGAAAATTTTCACATGCAATATACGTTTTGGAAATCATGAAACAAATTTGGTGCCGTGTCTGTTGATCCGATTTTGAGGAAAATTGAAGGAAATGTTGATATGTATTTGGTAACATTTCGCTTTTATCAGATTTTGTCAGCTACTTTTAATTATGGATGCTTGAACGTATTTTTTTTATATTACTTTATTTTCGGCACATTTATATTTCGAAAATGACACGTCCAATTTGGGGATTAATATAAAATTGGTGTTGTATGAATTTGAGCAGATTCCGTTAAATAGCAGTAAATTGAGCATATGAAAAACGTCTATATGGAAAAAGCAATATAATGGTTTATCTCTTAGATCTTATTCTTAAGTTACTAATCTTAAACCTTCAAAAATAGATAATAACGCTATTGAAATATGCAGAAAAATGACAATTTTCAGAAAAACTTTCAAAAAATAAATTAAGGCTGTAAAAAAGGGAAACCAGAAGAAACAAATTTGTAATAGGTGTTTTGCTTGTATTTGTGTTTTATATTTTTACATATTTTTGAGCTTAAAGATGGTGTTTTCTTCATTCCGCTAAATATTGTCAATTATTTAAGTCAAAATATGAAAATGTACAAAAAGGGAATAAAAATGTGTTCATCCATTTCTGTCATTTATTATTATTTTATACCAAGCTTTTTGTTTAGAAACTACTAAAAGTGACTTTAAATAAGGCGTATTATTAGATTAAGGTTTTGGATGAATGTTTGGCACACCGTTGTGGGCAATAGGTAATAGTGATGAATGATCACATTCATACTAAAGTAAAATAAAATAAGAATGAAAAATAAATGGAAAACAAAACAAAAAAGTACTTCAGTACCTAAAAAATAAATAAAATCTCTCTTAAAATATATACAAACAGAAGGATAAAGTAAATGAACATAATCAAAGTATGTGCATGAAAAAATAAATAAATGAAATAAAATAATGATAAAAATAAAAGAATCTCTGGTCTAAAATAGTATAATTCTACTATTTGAGTTATTTTGACCGCACCCGGACCATATTCCTTTAATCTCTGGTCATATTTATACTCCTATATACAATATTTACACAATCGACCTGAGGATCCCTGAGCCCACTCTATCCCCCACGTGTGAGGGGTAGAGTAGAACTCATAAGATCCCAGCGCATCCCTCTCGCCGCATCACTGGTAGTGAGTCAGTGGAGGCTGAACAAGTGCGCTAAAGCCGCAAACACTCAACTTAAGTGGAGAATCTGCCCATTGCCAGAACTCCAACTGTCCATTTTTATTTTACAATAGGTCTCTCGGCTACTGCCGTTTCAACCTTCGATGGTAGGGATGGGTGGAACTAGGTAAGGATTGAACCAAAGGGTTAGGAAGGTTTATATGAAATTTTGAGAATTTGGTTGGTATTAATTGAATTAGTAAAAAAATGTTCTAGGTCCGTTTGACTCCCTCACCAGTTTAAGATTAATTTTATTTTTGTATTATGTTCATCTAAAATTGTTTAATATTTCATTTATTATTGTTATAAACTTTCATTTGCAAAGCTTTTAGGTTTCATTTTATTTATTTCAAAATTTATGGATTTTTCTTATTTACTTTTAATTTAATGTTACCTGCTATAAGTTTTAAACATTGGATGGCTGTGCATGTGCCACAATCTGTAGAATTATAATTCTTACATGAATAGAATTCAGCAAAACAAATATATCAATCTCTAATAACATTGACATCGTAAATTATCGAACATGATGTTTATTGTTTACAGGATTGCAACTAGTTCTTCGTCTAACGATTAGTAAATATTTATTTTATGTAGTATTGATAGTTTAACTTCTATAAAATTAATTTTTTTTCTTCTCTGATTTTAGAATAATCTTAGTCAGTAATTCAAAGAACTTTCTCATATATAATTATATAAATAAATAATTTAAAACCATTTTTCAGTTAAAATGTTTATTTCGGAAATTGCACTATATCATCAGCGGCATTAGTTTAAAGTCGTTTCAGTTCTTTAATTTTGTCATGGTTTCATTTACAACGCTTACATACAGATTTAGACAAGCAACCTTTGGACTTTGTCTTTCTTTTTAATTATTGCTCCAGTAATATCATTTAATTTTAAAATTAATTGACGGCCCTTCCAAAAAAAAGTCCTAGTTCTATCCATGACTAAAATATGCTTTCCAACAAGGCAATTCATCTTATCCTCATTTATTCTACACTACCCATGCATACAAAATATTCATACTAATAGCTTGTATGTTTATTTTATATCGGTTTTTCCATTAGTTTTTCCACCGAATCGCCCCATGATCAATAACCCGAACGTCGAATTTAATGGATTCGGGGCGGGGTCTAAATTAAACTCACCCCCTTTCGAATGCTAATTAGAAAACAGGACCCGAACTCTAGAGAGACCAAACTCGAATAACGTAACAGTCTCGAGGGAACTCAAATCAATGCTCCACATCACTGGCTTTCGGGATCAGAAAGCAGAAATATTCGATGCCTTACAAGTTCGGTTCGGCAGAAAGAAAGATTTTTTTTTCCGTAACCGTATAATTTACGTGAAAAAATCCCGTTACCGCCACTTCCGTTTATTTAGTTTTTTTCCCGTATGTCCGGTAGAAATTCAGCTCAAATTCCCTCCGATAATGTTAAAAGCTAGTTTAATGTTTTGAGAAAATTAGATACATTTTTCATGTTTTCAAATTAAACTTTAATCAAATAAAAAATATTTGAAGTAATACAACAGTTCTAAATTAAGATTAACTATTGACTGGCGAGCTGGAATTAACAGGTTCCACCCAGTTACAACTTGTCTCAGTTCTAAGGGACCAAAAAATAGTTTGGAAAAGCAGTTTTTATAGTGATAAGTCTAATTGATATTATTTATTTTTTCACTATTATTCTATTTGTAATTGACAATAACGTGCGTATATACATGTATAACATATGCATATGTGTTATAAATATACACATTATATAAATATAGTATTTATTTCGCATACTATACTTGCTGTACACAAGTCTGAACTGCACATAGATTAAAGGACTATTACCAGCTATACCTTGTTAAGGGGCCTCTACATGTTGGCCGAGCAATGGCGAACTCAGACATACGCGAGCATGTGGATGGGTGGCTTGGCTTGGTTGGCCTAGCTCTTGCCGATCCGTCGAGAGTCGGTTTTTGGACACAGATCAAAGGGATTCGTGAGAGCGCTCGTGTAGCATCTCCACCATTGTTCTTTGTCTAGTTGCAACTGAGAGCTGTTAGGAGGTTAAAGGTGTTTGTTGGTACTTTTTATAATAAGTTTTATATTTAATCTTATTTATTTATATTTAATTTCCTTTCATTTTCTTTTTTTTGTAATAAAAATAATACAATCCAAGTGCAATGACTGAAACCACTAGTACGTCCGCCATGCTTGCCTCTCTGAATAACACTGACATGTGGATGGTCCGCTCTTTGTTTGCCGACCATTTGTACGAGCCTCCGATTCGTGGCGAGCGGCCAACATGTGGATCCACCTTTAAGTTTCGTCTTGGAGATCTAAATTATAGATTTACATAAGAATATTCTACAGCTAAGCTAGTTATTAGTATGTAGTTACTTCACAATAAAATTAACATCAATTAAATAATACATTATGGGTAGAATACATAAGACAATTATATTGTATTAGAGAATTCGCCCGGATAATTTAATAATTGATAATTGAATTTTAAAGATATTCAACTTTCTTTGAAGAAGTAATTTAAGCTAAAAAAAAAACACTAAATGCTAGTAAATTTATTTACTAGTTGCTAATAATTAATTAAGTTAATAATATGTAATTGTTTTTGTGAACCCTTATATATCTGACATATGTTGATCAGAATTTTAAATAACAATTGATGTTAATAATAATATATAAAAAAAAATTAAAACAGGCAATTTTTAATATAACTTTGTTTCCTGATTACCGAAAGTTGGGGAATCTCTTTTTAGATTAGAAATAAAAAAAAAATCGCTCAGAATCGAATATTTACATTATCATTTTATGTGTTAAACATCAAGGAATAAATTTGTTTCCTTGCCTCTCTGTAGTCAACTCCATGTAACGCCTAAAAGTACTTTCTTTCGATAATTTGATTTTTTGAAAATTTTAGATGATGTTTTCGAGATAGCTCCATAATAATGTTGTTTTTTCAAGTCCATTCACTATTTTAGCTTACTGATCGCAAGTGTATTTCCTTGCCACGCCTATATTTTGAAAATACCTCATCCCGTAATTTTATTCTTAAATGACAAATCTTCTTCCTTGAAATATACCTAATTAAGTAGAAATAACGAGGAAGCTTAACTATCTTAAGAAACTTTTTTTTCATTGTTTATTACGTATCTCTTGAGATATGCAATGCTGAATTTCATTAATGATTTTAGTAACGGTAGTTTTGAATATATATACTCTCTATAATAAGAAACTGATATAACAAATTAAGAAGCTATTTAATTGAATAAATTAAATGAGTTAATTACCCTTGAATATATTACTGTGCTTGTAATTATTTTTGTTCATTGCACTTTGGTGTGGTAATGAGGAAATCTTAATCGACATGCGATAAGAAATATTTCTTGTTAATCAAAAGAAATAATGCTGTGTATCGGCAGGAACCGCTTTCAATGTTTTCGAGTTTCTGCACTTTTTTCTTTTATGAATTTTCTAACATATTGTGTAAGTTTTAATAATAATAATTTATTATTTAAAAGACCTATATCTCAATGTGTTATTACTTGTTAAATTTATTTTTCCGTTTTATTGTCTTTATATTTTAAATACATTTCTTCGACGTTTCGGGATACTTCCCTATCTTTGGGGATGCATTGTCACACATATATATATTTGAAAAAATAATGGGCCACCATTCTACATTGATGTCTCTTTTTTAGTCATGTTTTTAAATTCTAAACATCTTTCTAAGTATAAGTATAGAGTATTTAATAAACTATAATGAAATCAAAATTTTTAAGGTTTATTTAAGTGATAATGTCTTTTACTTATCTAAATTATTTTTCAATTTTACTGCGATAATACATTTGAAATTTAAATTTTATATTACGATAATGAGTACTGCACGAAGTTACGCATCTACAATTGAATATCACTTATATTTGATAATAATTTTACACATTTTTTTAAAAATAAATGAAAAAAAAAATCATATCCTTAATAGTTTTTATATTGTTCTTAATTTATTTACCTGTTGGTTATATTTATCGTTTTTATTTCTGCTACACAGTAATTCCGCGTGCAAATTAAAACTTCTACATGTTTTCCTTTATTTTAGCATATAACAAAATATTTAGGAATTATTAAAAATTATTATGATCGTATTTAACAATCAAATCTTAAAATGCTTTCTTCAGTAAAACGTCTTGAAATGTTTACGTGGATGAGTATTTAATGTTATCTTTCCAATAATGTCACGAGAAACCTATCCGAGTGCTTACACGTGGCCCTGATTATCGAAATTTCTTTTGTAATTACAACTACTCCATTTATCAATAATACATTTATAAAATTAAAACAATGTATTTACAACAATGTTTTACTACCTATGTTTAGGAGGAACCTATTTTTCTTCAAAAAATATGCTTTGAAAAAATTTAAAATTTGTCTTGTATTGCTAGCAATAAGTATCTATCTAGCTTACACGTGTCCCTTATTATTGACATTACTTTTATAACAATATATTTACAACAATGTTTTTCGACCTTTGTTTAGGAGGAACCTATTTGTCTTTTTTTTAATATTCATCTGGAGGATTCCAGCCTGAAGGGTGCATTAATACACTATTATAGTTCAATTAGTAATTTTCATGCAAACATTTTTAAATTAAAATAATTGTAATTTTAATATAATTATTTTCTGAATTAACTTTATTCCCATACCTTCGTTTTTGTTAATAATAACTCATCAATAATTGAAGAAACTAGTTAGAAGAAAAAAATAGGATTATTCCAGTAATAATTTTTTGTCGAAACAGGCTCCAACGAATTATATATTTGAGAAAATAAAATGGACTAATATTATATATGATACATATTAATTGGAAGAAAAGCTGAAAAAAATTGATTGTTTGATTTTTATAATTTTGTGATCAAAACTTAAAAAATAAAAATAAATAAATTTCGATGAATGGAATATGGTCCGGGTGCGGTAAAAAAAAAACTCAAATAGTAGATAATTATACCATTTTATTGAGACAAAAATAAATAAATTTTGTTTTGAATTTGTTGATATTTTGAAATAATGTTCTTGAATGAAAAAAAATATGAAGAACTTAATTTTTGTCGTTTATGATACGATGAGCATCTGACTGAAGCAGGATACCACGTGATCATTGATGTCTTTTGAATGAAATTCGTTCTGGAACTAAATTTCTTCATCCAATTGAATAGAAATGAGTAAATAATTGATTTGAGATATATTTTTTCTCCTTCTAAATTCGAAATAAAATTTTTAAAAAAATACATATAACCGGCCAACACATTTGATTTATCTGTTTTCAGGTTTTGTCTATTTGAATTATTTCATACCACGTGGTGTGTTTAATCAATGAATTGATATTCATGCTGATGAACGAAAGTCGGTCCACGTGGTCTTATTATAATGAAACTTCTCTACGTTTTTCAATGAAATTCGTTCTGGAACTGGATTTTGTCATACAATTGAGAAGGAATAAGTAAATACAATAAAATAACTATAGTAAATACAATTTAAAAAAATTACAAGTAACCGTCCTACACTTTTAATTTATCCGTTTTTAGGTTATGTCTCTCAATAGTTTCATACCAGGCTGTTTATGCACTGAATTATATATAATGCAACAGAATGCGTGCATAATTAGTTATAATGAAATTATTATTTTATAAGTTGATTATGGTAAGAAATATTAATTCACTTGAATAATAACAAATAAGGTATCTTCTATTGTATAGTTTTTATAATAAAATATACCTTATACAAGTATCTGTAAAGTTTATCATTAGTTATAATTTGGAAATTTATAAGAAATATTGTTAATAAAATGAACACATTACCAATGTCAACGTGTTCCAATGTTCATATTGCGAAATAAATGTTTACTAAAGGTTCAATTTTTTTAATTAAAACTTTTTTCCACGCAGATTGAAAATAACGGTTACATTAATACTTTTCAGAAACATTTTTAAGAGTTTGAAGAATAAAAGCTATAAAGTTTTTGCTTCATTATGTAACTTCCATTCCGCCAGAATAAAAATGTTAATACTTTATCATATTAAATGTTTTTATAATAAAAGTTAATTTTGTATCGATTCCTGATTGAAATATATTGAAAACAGAACCATTGGCCTTTGGATGTATTTTAAAAGATAATTGTTTCTATCAATCCGTGTTAGCATATGCCATGTAAATTTAATTTATTTAAATCTAGTAGGCATTTAAACCTCTTTAATGTTTCTAATGTTAAATTTTACGGACTAATGGTAAATGTTATAAAGTTCAGGATGAAGTGCATATACACTTTACCCGTCGGCAAACCCGGCAGTAGCAACAGCTGTTGGGTACAGGTAAATCCATATTCCCACGATTCTACGAAGCCATGAGAATGGGAATGTAAAAGAACTAACAACTCCTTAGATTAAAATTCAAAATATTAAAATAAATTATAATAATTTATAAATTTAATTACCTAACTCAATTATTTATCAATCTTAAAGTTCGATATAATTGTTTAAAATGGTTTTTAAACCCCTTCCTAATTGTTTATATACTTTATCATATTAATATTATTGACTACTGGTAAATGTTATGAAGAGTTTGAGGATAAAGTACGTATACATCTTTCTCTTCAGTAAATGTATAAGATCACAACTCTACGGAGCAAAGAGCCTCTTGTAATGTAATTACATATGTAAGAGAACCTTGATTCAAAATATTTTAAAGCAGTGATAAAAAATGTGAAATTTCAAGCTTAAGATGAGTTCTTTTTTCTCATAACTCTAATGGAAAATTAAAAAAAAAAACTTCTCAGGAAGGACGACGGCTGATATTCAACCCTTTAATGGTGTTTATTATTTTTCCTGAAGAAGATTTTATATTAGTAACAAGTAATATACCTAGAGCTTAAACCTCCTTATTTAAAGTAGAAAATTTGTAATTTTTTCTACGTATTTGATATTTTGTCTAGCAGCGCTTCGTAAACAACACGAAGAGAGGTTTATAAATAGTGCAGAGCTCATGGCAACGAACTTATAACTCTTGCCAAAAAATATGCTTCGAAAAATAAAACTTGTCTCGTATTACTAACAATAAGTAATATAATAATTTGTAATATAATATAATAATTATATTATAAAGCATTTATTTTAAATTGGCTAATATAAATTCATATATTTGATTCCTCATTACTTATTGTTTTGACCAACTATTTTTGGACACGTATAGTTGAACCTTACTATGCCTTGAATTATATATCTGTTGGTTACATTTATCGTTTTTATTTCTGCTACACGGGAATTTCGCTTGCAGATTAAAACGTCTACATTTTTTCATTTATTTTAGCATATAACAAATATTTAGGAATTATTAAAAATTCTTATGGTCATATTTAACAATCATATCTTAAAATGCTGTCTTCAGTAAAACGTCTTAAAATGTTAACGTGCATGAGTATTTAATATTATCTTTCCAATAACGTAACGGGAGACCTATCCGAGTGCTTGCACGTGGCCCTGATTACCGAAATTTCTTTTGTAATTACAATATTTATAAAACTAAAACAATATATTTACAACAATGTTTTACTGCCTATTTTTAGGAGGAACCTATTTTTCATCCAAAAATATGCTTTGAAAAAATTTAAAACTTGTCTCGTATTGCTAACAGTAAGTATCTATATTATAAAGTATTTATTTTAAATTTGCTATTACAAATCCATATGTGCGTGATTCCGGATTACTTATCGTTTTTATCAACTATTTTTGTACACGTGTAGAACCTTACTTTGCGTTGAATTTTATATTTTTATGTATTGGTAAGTAAATATAAAACCCGACTATTTTCATAACCATGGAAGCATGAAAACATTTATTTATAAATTCATTATTATGCTTTTTCTTCATTCTCAATTTTCTTTTAAAATTTTATCTTTTATATATTAATTTGTCTAATACTAAACATCTATATGACTACTATTATTTTCGAGAATTTGTTTTCAATATGAGTTAGCATTTCTCCTTTAGTTAATTATCTAACTATTTCATGGTTTATATTTATTGGCAAATCAATGATTGACCGTGTGTAATATTTAAGATGGGTCCGGGTGCGGTCACATAAAAAATCAAATAGTTATATCTATTTTAATTGAGCCAACGTTTCGCCCCACGTTGCAGGGCTTCGTCAGGGCTAAAAAAGATACCAACACTTAACATAAATAAAAAAGTAAATGAAAAGTTTAAAGGGTATACAATGGAAAGTAAAAATTAAATTAAATAAGAAAAATAGAAGGTTATAGACAAGAGATTCCCAAAGTGAGCCCCGCGGCTGTCGGGGCGCGGCTAAAATAATCGATTAAACAATTCGGCAATTTTCTCGGAATTACCAATTCTCAAATTTTTGCGCCAACAATCGTGTATGCTGACTAAATTCCAAGAATTTAGCAACTTTTGAGTCTTTCATGGTTTTCTTTCCAATCCGCATTTTTCGAAACGGCTGGGGCGCAAGCACGACTTCCCTATCCTTGGTTTCTTCATTAAATAGTACGAAAATAGTAAATATCTGTTTTAATTTTTCAAGAAATCCAATAATTTAGAAAAAAATCTGATCTATTAAGGGTGCTGCGGAAAAAAGATCAATTAAATAGGGAGCCGCAAACCGAAAAAAAAAATGGGAACATCTGCTATAGACAGTAAATGTAAATGGAAATAATAACATATAAAAAGAAGAAATATAAAAGAATGTACAAACTAAGGGATGGAAAAAGGGGGATAAGAATAAAATCAATATATAATTCCTTTATTCCTGATTATGTTTCACAACTAATAAAAGTTTTATAAAATTAACATTTAACCTATCTGAATTAATCTTAATCTTTAGTGTTGAGTCTACTGACAGATAACTAATAATAAACTTTAAAGACACTTGTATAAGGTATGTTTTATTATAAAAAGCTATATAATAGAAGATACCTAATTTGTTATTATTCAAGTAAATTAATTTTTCTCACTATAATCAACTTCGAAAGTAAAAATAAAAATTTCATAATAACTAAATATGCATTCTGTTTCACAACTAATGATAGTTTAATAAATTTAATATTTGACCTATCTGAATTTATCTTCATCTTCGGGGTTGAGCCCACTAAAGGGAGCAAGGAGGAAAAAAAATCTCTTTTGAAATTTCGAAACAAGTTCATATATAATTCATTGCACAAACACCACGTGGTATGAAATTATTCAAAGAAACATAACCTAAAAACGGATATATCAAAAGTGTTGGTCGGTTATTTGTATTTTTTTTTTTTTATTTATTTACTATAGTTAGTTTATTATATTATTACTTCTCAATTGTATGACGAAATCCAGTTCTAGAATGAATTTCATTGAAAAACGTAGAGAAGTTTCTCTATAATAATGACCACGTGGTATCCTGCTTCAGTTAGATGCGTATCGTATCATAACACAGAAACGACATAAATTGAGTTCTCCAATTTTTTTTCATACAAGAAAATTATTTCAAAATATTAACAAATTCAAAATGAAATTTATTTATTTTTATTTTTTAAGTTTTGGTCACAATATTATAATAATCAAACATTCAATTTATTTTAGTTTTTCTTCTAATTGATATGTATCATATATAATATTAGTGCATTTTATTTTCTCAAATATCTATCTTGGAGGAGCTCTATATTGAGAAGGGCTAGACAAAA
>NW_027111933.1:1194291-1195579 GCF_000696795.3 Halyomorpha halys | reverse complement strand
ATCTATATGACTACTATTATTTTCGAGAATTTGTTTTCAATGTGAGTATGCATTTCTCCTTTAGTTAATTATCTAACTATTTGATGGTTTATATTTATTGGAAAATCGATGATTGACCGTGTGCAATATTGAAGATGGGTCCGGGTGGGGTCACATAAAAAAACAAATAATGTAAGCTATTTTATTAAAACAATGTAAACTATTTTTATTTCTCTTTTGACCGCAACCCTGACCATTTCCCTATATAAAAAAAAACAAATAGTTATATCTATTTTAATTGAGCCAACGTTTCGCCCCACGTTGCAGGGCTTCGTCAGGGCTAAAAAAGATACAAACACTTAACAAATAAAAAAGTAAATGAAAAGTTTAAAGGGTGTACAATGGAAAGTAAAAATTAAATAAAATAAGAAAAATAGAAGGTTATAGACAAGTGATTCCCAAAGTGTGCCTCGAGGCGTCGCGAAATAATCGATTGAACAATTCGGCAATTTTCTTGGAATTCCCAATTCTCAAATTTTTGCGCCAACAATCCTGTATGCTGACTAAATTCCAAGAATTTAGCAACTTTTGATTCTTTCATAGTTTTCTTTCCAATCCGCATCTTTCGAAACTGCTTTTGCGCAAGCACGACTTGCTTTCTTCATTAAATAGTACGAAAATAGTAAGTATCAGTTTTTAATTTTTCAAGAAATCCAAAAATTTAGAAAAAAATCTGATCTATTAAGGGCGCCGCGGAAAAAAAATCCGATTATATAGTGAGCCACAAACCGAAAAAAAATGAGAACTTCTTTTATAGACAATAAATGAAAACGGGAATCGGTACAAACTAAGAGAGAGAAAAAGAGGGATAAGAATAAAATCAATATATAATTCCTTTATTCCTGATTATGTTTTACAACTAATGAAAGTTTTATAAAATTAACATTTAACTGATCTGAATTTATCTTCATCTTCAGTGTTGAGCCCACTGACAGACAACTAATAATAAACTTTAAAGACACTTTTATAAGGTATGTTTTTATTATAAAAAGCTATATAATAGAAGATACCTTATTTGTTATTATTCAAGTAAATTATTTTTTCTTACTATAATCAACTTCGAAAATAAAAATAAAAATTTCATAATAACTAAATATGCTTTCTGTTTCACAACTAATTATAGTTTAATAAAATTAATATTTGACCTATCTGAATTTATCTGCATCTTCGGGGTTGAGCCCACTGATGAGAGCAAGGAGGAAAAAAATTCTTTTTTGAAATTTCGAGACAAGTTCAGAGAGAGAGAAAT
>NW_027111933.1:1191667-1192370 GCF_000696795.3 Halyomorpha halys | reverse complement strand
AAAGATTTCTTCTATCTAGTTTTTTCAATTATTGATGAGTGTAGTATTAACAAAAACGAAGCTACGGGAAAAACATTAATTCAAAAAATAATTTTATTAACATAAAATATTAATAAAAAAAAAGAAAAATAGGTTCCTCCTAAACATAGGCCGTAAAACATTGTTGTAAATATATTTTTTTAGTTTACTAAATGTGTTTTTAATAAATGGAGTACTTGTAAATACAAAAGAAATTTCGATAATCAGGACCACGTGTAAGCACTCGGATGGATTTCCCGTGGCGTTATTGGAAAGATTACATTAAATACACATCCATGTAAACATTTCAAGACGTTTTAATGAATACAGCATTTTAAGATATGATTGTTAAATATGATCATAAGAATTTTTAATAATTCATAAATATTTTGGTATACGCTAAAATAAATGAAAAATGTAGAAATTTAAATCTGCAGGCGAAATTTCTGAGTAGCAGAAATAAAAACGATAAATATAACCAACAGGTAAATAAACTAACAACAACGTAAACAACTATTTTTATTTTTAAAAAAGTCTGAAATTATTATCAACACAACGTTTAAGGATATTTTCTAAGTGATATTTAATTTCAGATACATAACTACAATAATTATTTTAAGTAGTTTCTTCAATTATTGATGAGTGTAGAATTGACAAAACCCAAGGTACGGGAAAGAAGTTATTT
>NW_027111933.1:1190845-1191279 GCF_000696795.3 Halyomorpha halys | reverse complement strand
ATATATATATATTTTGACGTTTTTCCTACCATTTTATCTAATCTATAAAATCTCCGTTTTTATCGAAATATAACATCTACTGGAATCCGTCCAATTCCAAAAATAATTATAAAATTTTTGTTTTTATATATCTATACCGTTTGGAAGGTATTATTTTCCTTTCACCGCTTATGCTTACACCAGTGGCTCTTTATTTTTATTTCAACGAATCGGCAATCCAGAAAAACATAAGTAGGAATTTCTAAAATTCAATAATTAACAAAACATATGAATCATGACCAACTGGTTAAAACATTTTTTATACAGTCTCGTTATATATATGAAGATTAATTATGTTTTACTTTCACTTACCTATATATGGAATATATAGTACTGGTACTGGTATTTTGTGGGGAGAACAAGTTCGGCAAGTGGGCCTAGTGGTCCTTTTTCCC
>NW_027111933.1:1185449-1190385 GCF_000696795.3 Halyomorpha halys | reverse complement strand
ACAAAGTAAGGAGCATTAAGGATTTTATGAAGGATTTTGGACTGTAAGGATTGGATTCTGGAGGAATTTGATGGTGGTATATCAATGTCAAATTAAATATTTTATATCAGCTAGGTCTTATCCCATGGAAATTGTTTAACAGGGGTTAATTGTCGAATTCTCAAACATTTTCTTATAATATACCTTTGAGTTGGTTTATTCGAAACAATTGACCATACTGCATTGTTAACAGTAATTAAAAATATATGAATATAAACTTTGAAAGGATCTGATAATTAACAAAACGAGAGAAATGAAGCCGAAGGTATCGCTTCTCTCCCGATCGCAATCATACGTACACTGCTTTGTTATATTTTGTTAAATTGTTGGATTTCTAGAAGTAACAAAGTAGAAATACTTCGAGAAACCATAAAAAAATAAATAAAATAAAATAAATAAAAATGAAATATTCACTTTTCAGTAAGAGAGGATAGTGGAAGTTAGACAATGAAGTGCACTGCATCTCATTTTTTGTTGATCCCTAGCCTTGACATAGAATAAACGGATTTTTATATAATTTCCTCGTCTGCTTCATAAATCCTTTCTGTATATAAATTGTTTCTTTCTCTCAGCACAAATTCGATGTGGAAATAAAAAAAAAAAATACATCTCCATTTTTCATGTATTCTTGCAAACTCGATCTCAGGATATCAGCTTATTTTTAGAATTCCTTTTCAATAAAGTAATATTTGAAATATCATAAAATTATTGTGAGTGGAGGGAAAATAAATCACTAGAGAAAAATTTTAAGTAATGATTGATGCTTTTTTGCACTAAGATTCTTCGTTTTTTGTAAAATATCGATTTTTCTCGTTATTCAAGTAAAAATTGAGAAAGACATTTTAGAATAAGACAAGCTCGTTTCTGCTCGTTATATAAGGGAGAATGGACGTCAGTCAACCTAGGTTTGGTAAACCTGTTCGGTAAAGGGCAATCTGGAAAGGTTCTGATAAACAATGAATGAAGCTGAAAATCGATACTCCGTGCCCAAGGGATTTCCTACTCCCCCGAGCCGAACAAATCAAATGGAAAACTAACGAAAATCCATTACAAAACTGTTTTCTCTTAGCTTGTGTTTTTCTCCTTCTCTTCTGAGAAAACAATGGAAAAACCTCTTGTAAAATTAACAATTGGAAAATGGAGTTGCATGCGCAGCTTAACATTATGCTGCAGAAACTGAATTCGTTTCGTGGTTCGTTTGTTCTTAGCAAAAAAAAAAAGGAAAGGGTTTGAGGTATTTATTTATTTTTAAATTTTATTTCAAATAATAATTATTGGAATTTAGAATAATTATTAATTATCCTGATACATATTTCTATAAGAAAATTAAATGATTATTTTATGTTAGTCTTGGAACATCTTTTCAAACATACTTCATAGCTTCAAATAGTATTTATTATAGTCAAACAGATTGAAAAATTAGTGCATTTGTTTTATAAAATGTTAAAGTAACTAGAATTTTGATCTTTTCCTTATAATATTTCACGTTAGAGTAGAAATACCATGTTATGTTCTTTTCAAAATGTACTTATTATATTCGAACTAAATATGACTCCAGAGTTTTTCACTTTTATGCGAACGAAATCGAAGCATTTGAAAGAGAAATTAAACACATTTTTTTTCTGTTGTTTTTAAAAAATTTTTAAACATAACTTCGTTTATTGGAAATACTTATTCATCATACTAAAATTTCTTCGTTCACTATGAAAGCCTAAAATTTATTCGGACCAAATAAAATAAGTTACTCTTATATTTCCTATTTGATATTCATACTTTATTTACTTGTATATGGTGGCCACGTGTTAAAATGTGAGTAGGTGAGTATCATCACGATAATTTCGTGAGTTGTTTTAAGTTACTCACGAAATTTTCGTGAGGTTTCTCACCTACTCACTCACATTATAACACGTGGCCATCATATACAAGTAAATAAAGTATGAATATCAAATTCCTAGTGAGCATCCAGGCAAACATATGCCATCATTGTTGACACCGCCTTCAGCGGACCCGGCAACCATTCTTATAATGCCATCCCGGCCAAACAAGAAAATGAAATAGCCGGTATATGTATATATGTATATATATTAGTAAATGCCTTCTTCTTTGATCCAGGAGGTAAGAAAAAAAAATATCAAATAGGAAATATATTTAAAATTTTAGATATTCAATAACAAACATTTTTAATGAAATTTCTAAAAGTCTGATATAATTTCTTATTAATTTTTTTTTCCAACTCACAATTCAGGTCGTCATCAGAGCTGTTAAAATGAGTGTATGTGTACAACAATGAACAACAATGAATTTTGAATACAGAATTCCTTTGTTCATTGTTGTACACCTCCACTCATCCCTCCTAAAAGCGCTGATGAAGCCTGTAGTGAGGGTCGAAACGTTGGCAATAAAGAAATGGTTGAAAACTATTTTTGTTTTTCTTGACCGTAGGTCTTCTAATATTATAATTATTATTTTCTTTTGTTTATGTTATTTTAGTTTAAAAAGAAAATTGTATGAACCCACTTTATGTTATTTCAACACGCTTTTCATTGCAATAAAAAAATAGGAATAATGCAGTGTTGATGTATTTGTTTACGTAATATTTATAAACTATTTTATTCATGCTTGATGTCGTTGGAACAAGCTTGATAGGTTACGGTGTAAGGAGGAATGTAAATAGAAAAAAATTTTTTTTTGTTCTGTCTTAAATGTGAACAACGGTTCCTTTTCCAATATTTTCTTGAACTAATATTTTACATAACATTTAACACTAAGAATAATAAATAACAGTTTAACTTATGCCAGATGTATTTTAACTATAATCTATCTGCAAATATTAGAATGTGTTGCGACACAAACTGTGTGAAGTTCGAGTTGGGCCACGTGTGTTTCAACGTGCTCGCGTTTTCATAACTTCTCGACCAAACTCTGCCGCTGAAGTTTAATTATATGTTCCATGACCGATGTTGTTGATAATTATCACGCATTTATCAATATACCATTTACTTAGTAGTAAATTAGTTATACCAGGACTAAGTTTATTAAGTATATAAAAAAATTATAGGTGACATATAGTGGACATATCCGTAGGTGTTTATATATATAAATGTTTAATTAAAAATAATTTTAATTAATTTTGCCTTATAAATTTTATACGAAAAATATGCATTTTAGTAATTTACTTTGTATAAATAACCTCAAATTTTAAAGCTAACGCATTTATTATTTTTATTTGAGTAACCATTTTTAGTCATCCGTTTCTCAAGACCAAGTTCGACAGGTATAAATATTTGAGAAAAAAAAAATCTAATATAAATAAATTTGGTCAATTATTGTTCAAAGGAGATATATATTAATTGGAAATAAAGCTGGAAAATAATTAATCTGTTTTATTTTTATGTTTTTGTGACTGTCGTGACAATTAAAAATAAATATGAAAGGAATATGGTCCGGGTGCGGTTAAGAAAAACTCAAATAGTAGAAATATACTATTTTAATGAGCCAACGTTTCGCCCCACGTTGCAGGGCTTCTTCAGGGCTATTTTGGCAGTCAAAACTAAAAATAAATATGTTGGTTGGTGCCATAAGCGAATGCCATGTTCTCGGAATATTTAAAAAAAAATTAAAATTAAAGTCACAAAGATACTTAACATTCCAGTACTCACTTTGCACTGATTTTTCTTCTTTTCCCACATATTCAAATAGTTCCAAGGATGATTGTGGCAGATAATTAATATTTTTTTTATCTTAACAAGGGTGCCGCAAAATTTTCTTACCCCAAAATGGTTGCCGCGGCGAAAAAGATTTGGAAACCGCTGCTCTCTATAATTTTCTAAAGTACTTCTTTGGCCTCCCACGTGTAGATAGTTCTTTTAAGGTACTCTCAAAAACGAATTTTAAATTAAACGAAATTTTAGTGTAAGGTCCATGTGTATTTAGAAATGTCCCACAGGATGAAAACCATTACTTATTTCAGCCATTTAGTATTTACCAATAGTATTTGTTTATAGAGATAATGTACTCAGATAATCAAAAATTTATTGTCAGTATGAACTGAGAGACTTATTAATATGTAATCACAAATTAACTAAATAACAGGAATTGAGGGAATGTTAGTAACTACTTCCGCTATAAATTCCATTCTGCTGCGTCATTCGCCCAAAACTAATCATTTTACTTTATTTTCTTTTAAAACAGCTGATTTATTAATTATAATATCTTATCATTAGTTAATAATTTTCTTAAATTTAATTATACAAATACCGAAAACATTTGAAAGAATATTTGTACACAAAGGTTTACTTTAAAGGAAAATATTTTTGTCCCAAACAATGTTTCAAAAGGTTCTCAAGAGTACTTTAACTTAATTCGAGTATGACGCACATCCCCTTCTCTGATACCAATGGGTTCCCAAGACCCAACCCTTGTTTATGGACACCCCCGAACGGATGGTCAGGAAGACACTCGCAGTTTTTACCAGAGGCCCAACGGCCCAAGATGGCCAGACGGTCGTAAACTTTAACATCCCCTTCGTTGGTAAACGAGTCTTCTTCATCGAGATCGTAGGCCTTCCTGTTTACCTCCCGAAAGCTATATGGCTCAATGGAGTTCGACGACCTGGAGAGTCGTTACGAAGGCGTGGCCGTCGTAAAACCGAGGCGTACACGGACATTAGAAGCTGCAGGAAATTACGTCACGCTTGAGAAGAGATTTGAGGTCACGCCGGTCTGCACCTGTTTTTATGCGTCTGGCCCTGATTCGGGTAAAGTGGTTCGTCTCTGTGTTACTTTTATCTCCGTATTCCAAGTTAAGGCAAGGTCTGTACGTATAGGTGCAGGGGAAACCCGTTTATCCGCAATGGTATGACCATCTCTATCCGGTATAATCCTTATTTTTGTATATT
>NW_027111933.1:1157971-1184612 GCF_000696795.3 Halyomorpha halys | reverse complement strand
TTGTGGCGTAGAAGGTAGGCCTGCAACTGGTTATTACTTCATTACCTTTATTGACCGCAACCCGGACTATCCCACTGTAATATAATTTTATATTTTAATTAATATCATATTAACAGTGTTTGAAATTCTTCATTATAATTAATGTAGTTCTTGAAATCTACGATAAAATTAAACTGGTATTTACACCATATTGTTTTGGTAGTTTTTTCTTGGATTTGACGCTCAAAATGCGCAGATAAAATATTGAATAACAATGGGGAGTCTCTAACTAAATATCAATTATTGTTTTTTTCCCACCAGAAAATAAAAGTTTAATTTTTGTTTTAGTTGGATGTAAATATAATCTGTACGGATCCTGTACTGCGCACGCTTCTGACAGTTTTTGTTAGCCAAAAGTAGTCCTTGGAACAGCCCATAAAATAAATTGCTGAACAAACAATATTCATTTTTTATTTAACATTTTCATGATTTTGTCAACTTCATTTCTTATTATTTATTTTTGTTTTGTATTTATAACATTGCATAAATCGATATATTTAAATAAAATTTGTATACTAAATTGAATATTTATGTTTGATCATTGGGAATATGAAATATGAGATATGTTTGAGTGAAATAGAGAGTACGGGATGGATATTTCAGGGACAAAACAAAAAGGTAAAAATGAAATACGTATAAAAAAGAACAAAATTGACAAAGGAATTTACATTAATGAACTATAATTATTATGGCTTATTGAATAAAGCATTTCTCCCTTTTAACTTTAAATTCTCGTTTGTTGATAATTTTTTTATTTTAATATAATTCAATAAATAATTATCTGTTAAAATTAATGTTATTTTTATAGTACTTCTTTTATATTCTAGTTAAATAATAATTTTCCAATTTAAGTATTTTTTTAAATAAAATGTAGTTCACTAAATAATTATCTAAAACAAATTTAATACATGACATTGTGAAGTATACCCTATCAACTTCGAAAATATCTCATCTTGGAGTTCAGGAACCCATTACCAGGGTAATGTAATTTTTCAATTTTGATATTTTATAGCGGCGTTTCCTCCTCCCTCTCCTTTCCCTCCCCCCCTCTCTCAGAACCACCCACATCGATTTTTTTCCAAAACGATTTTCCCTTCCCCCTTCCTCCCCTTTCTCCCCTCCCTCAACATCTGTAACCCCCTTACCCTCGGCCTACCACCCAATCCTCCCCTTGGGCAGTATCAGTCCTTCTAAGGAGGGTGGGTTGGAAGGTTGGGGTAGAGAAGCTTGTTGCTAATAGAATTTACGAAAATTTTCTCGATGTCCTTTCAATTCTAGGATGACTTTTATATATTGAATAATTCAATTAAATTAATTCATTAATATCTTTAAATACTTGCTGTTTCTAAATATATTAAAATAGGTAACTACAATAATTATATATATTATTATAGTAGTGGATACATACAAAACGTAATGAAATAACCCTTTTGGGGTTTCAGACAATTACTTCATCTTCAGGCTCATAATTCTTAAAATAGTTACTTTTTTATTTTGAAAGTTATGAAGAATAGCCACTTTTTTTCTTGTGTACTATTAATTTTTTATGATAAAATATCTATTAAAAATTACACAAATAAATGAAAAAGTGTGAAAATTATCCATAATAAAAGATTAATAGTAAAGAGGAAAAATGTAAATGTAACAAAATCTTTGTAAATAATTTTAGAATTAAAGCCGGAACATGGACGGACCGTTCAAAATGTCGACAGTTATGTTCCTGTGCAATTTATAGAATAGAGAACTTAATTAAGAAGGATATTTATGTTTCCAGATAGAAAAAAAAATCTAAAATGCATGTGTAATTATAAAAATATATATATGTACATCGGTACTTGATCTATGGTACCTAGTAAGTCCAAAAAAATAATTATACCATTTTAAGGAGAAATGCTAATGCTAATGCTAATGCATAGTTAAAAAAATATACATACACGTTTCCTACAAACCAAAGGTTGAGAAATGATGTATAATTTAGGTTCAAATGTCTGTATTTGAATTGATGGTACTTGAACTAATCTTTAAATTTTAGGGGAGATAGTTGTATCGACAGATACAATTTGATTTTTATTTACATTACAGGATTTAAATAAAATAAAATATTTTACTGAACGGTGTCACATGAGTCGGTGCAGGTGCTGACCGGAGTGATGCCCTTGGGGACATTGTTCGAATGGACAGGGTTTTCGATTTTTTTTTCTCCCATCTTCCTCTGATTATAAACAAATAATTACAATTATCAAAAAATTCAATAAGCGATAGCTTAAATATGTCGTTTTCTATGTCATATTAATCTTCTTCTTAACACTAATTTACTTCAATAGTAGAAAACAATGATACCTGGTGGTGTTATGTTTTATGAATGATTTTTAAATAAAGATATTTAAACAAGGAAGACAATTCTCACAAGAACTAACTAACTAAAGAACTTCATAACATTAAAATAATAAGCAATTAAAACATTAGGCACTTAAATTTTACAAAAGATTAATTATCTAGATCATCTAACGTTAATGCTAAAAATTTTTACTTGAAACAACAATCGTCCATTAGTTCTAATCGATTAAATTTTAGTATTGGCAGTTAAGAATATCTTCTTTAGCACACATCAAATATTTTTTTGGATTCTTTCACAAACCTGTAGCTAGTTCCAATTCGGTTGTAATCTTGTATGCAAAATGATGTTTATCTGAGGAAATATTGTATTCCGTTTTGGTACACCGTGAGTGGGCCTTCATTGCTAAATCCTACCTTAGAAGAATATTCTTCCTCTTCAAAATTTATTTCATTTATGCACATATTTATTTATATATTATTTTTACACTGTATGAAATTTGTTACTGTCCGTTGGTTCACTATTCTACCAATTTACAAACTGTAATGAACCACAAGAATACAAGGTTTCTCCGAAGGAAGACTTGACAGATGTCTTGCTCCGTATAATTTTACTAGGCGTATGTTTACTTAAAAGAAAGCAGGTAGAGCAAGACAAGGAGAGTGGTATTGTTTTCGAGTAAAATATAAATGGCTTCTTTAAGCTAAAACAGTAAACTGTAAGTAAAACAACTTTAGATTTCGCTGTTTATTTCTTTACAAGTTGTCTACAGTTTTCTGTATTTTAAACAATGTGTTACTTGAATCACTGCTTATTGGCGTGTGATTTGTTAGGTCATATTTTAGTTTTAAAAATAACTTAAAATATTTTGAAAAAAACATTCCTGTAGCAGTGAGCATAAATGAAATAAGAGGTGAAATAGATTTTGAAGAGGAAGAATATTCTTCTAAGGTAGGATTTAGCAAAGAGGGCCCACTCACTGTGTATCAAAACGGAATACAATATTTCCTAAGGTAAACATCATTTTGCATACAAGAGTACATTCTACAAACGAATTGGAACTTGGTAAAGGTTTGTGAAAGACTCCAAAGAAATATTTGATGTGTGCTGAAGAAGATATTCTTATATAACTCCCAATCCTAAAATTTAATCGATTTGAACTAATGGACGATTGTTGTTTCGAGTAAACATTTTTAGCTTTAACGTTATTTTCGCTTTTAAATCTTTTGTAAAATCGATAATTGCGTCCATTGGTACAATGTACACCTTCCTTTGCTTCATATTGAAAGGGGTTTTATACAATACCAAAAAATCATTTTTTTTTTTAAAATCCTGTAATGTAAATAAAAATCAAATTGTATCTGCCAATACAACTATCTCCCCTAAAATTTAAAGATTAGTTCGTCACAATAAAATGAACGAAAACTCCATTACACAATGGAGTATACCATCAATTCAAATACAGACATTTGAACCTAAATTATAATTTGGTATTGAAGGTTCTTGCACTTATGCATAGGTAATTATAACCGATATATATATTTAATTAATACTTAATATATTAATTTTCAAAAATACATAGTATGTAGGTAATGGTGCTATTAGGAGAAGCTGTTACTGTTATATTTTAAAAATGGCTTGAAGGAAATACAAAACTAAATCATTGATCCCAGTTGTAATAGTCAAAATGATAAAAAAAAATGATATTTAGATATAATGTTGATGTAGTTGTTGATATAAATATTTAAGTCTGAACATTGAAATATTGAAGTGGTTAAAATTTCACTAGCTGTAGAAAATTTTGAAATTCTGATTTAAATTATGTTCACTGCTCTCTTTAAATAATAGGTCTTAAGTAACTTCCGTTTTTTTTATCAGACATTTATTTTTCTCTCATTAAATAACTAAAATATATTAATTTATTATTTATTCACCATTATTATCTTTAACCTTCTCCCATCTCCCTGGCAGTTTATCAATTCCTTCCTAGTAAAATGTAGTTGGTTTGGACTGGAAGATGTTTTCGACACCCTTCCTGACTTGCTCTTCAGATCGAAAGTTTTTCCATTCAAAACGTTTTGTAAGGAACAGAAAAGGTTGTAGTCTGTCGGGGCAAGATCCGGGAGATAAGGTGGGTGTGGTAAAACAGACTATGCAAGCTCAAGAAGTTTTTCTTGAATCACCCTTGCTGTATGTGGTCGCATATTGTTGTGAAAAAGAATGACTGAAAGATTTTTGCGATTGATAAGTGCAGGACACTTTTCATAGTTTTTCTTGCACTCTTTGCAACTGCTGATATATATTCGCAGTAATCGTTAAATTTGACTTTGACAACTCGTAGTGAATTATTCCTTGACAATCTCACCATACACGCTATAAAATCTTTTTGCCCTGGATGTTTGCTTTTGGTGGTTGATTCTTATCAAGCAGCAGTGTCTTGCGGACGATATTGTCATAGAAACCCATTTTTCATCGCCTGTTACAATCCTGTTTAAAAAAGGCTTGATTTTTACCTATGATAGCAGACTCGTGGCGATTGATATGCGATCTCCTTTACTCCGTTTACTGATATTGTGACCCATACTCCTAACTTGCTGTCTTTCCCTAATTTCTCCAAGTAGCGGTTAACAGTTGATTGTGACCCTTTCTGGTATACCTCTTGTTGATTGACGTGGATTTTGCAACAATGTTGCAGGTTTTTGTCAAAGTCGGAAGGAGGTCCCAGGTGCCGGTTCGGTGTCTAAGGTCGTATATCCTGAACGGTATAAACTAATTTATAACTGCCCGATCAGTTATTAGTCATTCACCATTCACACTGCATTTTTCAAATGCCGCATTCGCACTATTGTCTTGTTTAAATTCCCAAAGTATTACATAACGAATATGTGCTTTTCGATCCTCAATATCAGATGTTAAAAAAAAATAAAACAGTTTAACGTAACGGTACCACACAAAATAGTTGACAAAAGACTAGCAGAAGTAGATACGAACAATGACGAAGTTACTCATGACTCAATCTATTTGTTACTTTAATTTTCTCTCACGAATCAAGGCATCTATCAGGATCTCTGTTCCATATATTGCCAATTTAACCAGAATTAGATATCAACCCTTCCATTATGAACTTTCTAACCTAGCTTTTTCATTACTTGATAATCCTCCTAGGATTTTGAAAAAGAGATGGGCTCGAGATCTTCTCCTATAGAAATTGTATTGGAGTTCAATCAATGGGTAGATTTTCAACATGTCTGTATCATGTCAGTGTATGACTAACATCGAATTTACTTGGTGTATATATTTTTAATACAGTTGTAAATACCAATAAATAAATTAAAATTAGAAAAAAAAACAACTTTTAAAAATAGATATGTTGTTAGAAGTTCTTGTTCATGCATGGTACTTTTTCCGTCCTCTCTAGATATATAAGATATCGTAATTTTATTTCCTCCCAACGCATATAATTATTTTGAATTATTTTTAAAAATGAATTCCTCCTTCTTCCTTCATTATTTTATTCATTTATTTCTTTATCATTTATATATATATAATAAAACAGGGACTTGATATATGTCTACCTATGAAATATTAATCTCTCCTTCAGGTTGATTTCTAGATGTGATTAATATATAGATTAATATAAATGAGAAACCAAATATTTTATTTTAGCCTGTTTGAAAAAGAAATTAATGAATTCTTCGGAAGCACGTTTGTTTTTATTAAAAAAACCTTTCCAAAAATTATTTTTAGGAAAATCAAAACTCAATCGTCTGATCTATAAAAAATTGACACAATTTTTTTGAGGTTGCTATTATTGAGTTTGCATTAATATTTGATTATTGTGTTTTTATTTGAAAAAAAAAATGGGATTTTAGAATGACTCATTATAATTATGATTAATAAAAAATACAAACAAATAATTAATAAATTGGACATACCTTTTGGCCGAAAACGTATTCTAAAGACAAAATATCGTTGTTTGGTACAGACTTTCTACTGTGCCACACTTTTCCTTCGCCTGACCTTAACCAACTGCGCCGAATTACGTAAGTAATCGCTTTAGGAAATGTTTTGACTGAGCGCGACACGAAATTGGCACACCAACTCGCACTGGTTCTATTTACGTCTGAGATTGCTCAAGTTCAACAAACCGTTTTAGCCATGAAATACTTAAAAAAAATAGTTGACGAGATTAATTAATTTTAATTAAGATAAAATAAATTGGTCAATAGATTTTCTGCTCTTATTATACCTTAACATCTTATTATACCTTATACAGTCATCACGTACGGTCAGTTAATAATCTTGCAATATAATTTTTATCACAAAAAAAAGACAGATGTTTCGGATGTGCTCTATTAGCTTTCGATGATAAAAAATAAGTTAAATGTATTGTATTTTCCTCCTTTGTACGCTATCTTAAAGCTATTTGCGATAGAGTTCAAACAAGGAATAAAAAATATTTTTGAAGTTTGTAATAGTATATCCATATCTAAGACGTAGTCCATTCATTTCCAGATTCTATAAGTGTTTGTTCTCGAAGTAGATACTGTTTGTAATCCCTTTGATAACTTTCTGTTTACTTTGACTTTCTTTTATCTCAATCTCAACAAAGGATTGTCTTTGATTTAAAGAAGTTTACAAGTCCATTAGCTTTTTATATCATGTCTTAAAATAGGCCATATCGATGGTTACTTCCCCCCTCTCTCTCTCTCCCTCTCTCCCTCCCTCTCTCTCCCTCTCCCATTAGAAATGAGTGTAAAATTGATAGGTTAAGAAGATATACCGAGGCTGAAAACAGGCAAAGGTATAAATTGAATGTTTTTATCGAATCGGAAGACCTTTTATAAATAACTAAATCATCAACCAAATATCGATGTTTTACACGTCAATGAGAACTCAAAAGATAATTCGTCAAAGATATCTGAAGCTCTGAAACTGTGTAATTTTAATGGAACCTGGATGTACTTGGTTCGGAAAAAAAGGCAGGCTCAGTTTTGCCTCCAAGCGGTTATTAAATTGAAAAATTGGAAATCACCTTGTCCTAACGAATTATTGTCTAAAATATATTACTAGTACACATTCACTATTGGCTTCATGTAATCAGAAGTTAGTAACCAATTCTGTCATATCACCAGAAGAGGTCTGTAAGGATTAACTCATTTAAACTCTACATCTCAAGGAATATCTTGATCCTATAGATTTAAGGCCTATTACCTCCCTGAATTGGGTTTATAAATTACTCACTTCCATGGTTAGTTGTAAGTTATCACAACATGTAAGTAAATTAGTTTAATGTAATCTTAAAAGAGCCACTAGGATTTAAGAATGATGCTAAAGGATGTAAGGAGCGGTTAGTGATAGATTCGTTCATAGCATCCCAGATATCAAAGAAGAAATGAAATACCTCTATTGCCTGGATTGATTACCAAAAAGTTATACGATTCAGCACCTTATAAGTGGTTCATGGAAGTATTAAACGTGAAAAAAGTAGATATTAAAATTGTAGATCTATAAGAGCGTCTAATGAAGACCTGGAAAGTGAAATTGCAGTTATCTAATCTTTTAGGGTTTGAGATGACGCGAGGCCACATCAGAAGAGCCCGGAACTTTTGTGGAAAAAAAGTCAGTTATTTCACCCAAATTTATTACTTTAATAAAAACTATGTTTAGTTACTAGTCAAAATTGATGACTCTGCCGAATATAGTTGGGAGAAATAAAAAATGAAAGTTGTTTCAAAACGTTTAAAAAAATTAATTTCTCATTCGGAGCTCTTTTGTTTTTGTTTTTTTTCAAACACTTGAAAACGTAGTAGAACATCATTTGAATTACATTAAACTTGCTAATATATGAATGAGCTCTAGCAGAGTTATTTACGTTCAATATTTCCCGAGATATGCTAGGGGTATTCATGATCTTTAGTTTAATATGTTAACGTGTGTTAGGTGGAGTGATGTTTCATTCTTTTGGCATGTTAAAACGAGATGACATTTAGCATGGAGTATTCTGTTAGTTGGTCTGCTAAATAGAGAATGATCTCACGCATCAGACCAGCTGAGCTCCACATCATTTTGTCTGTTATCGTTTTGATAGGTTAGTTGCTTTTAGTTCGTCTCTGGTTTGTGTTTTGGACGTTTTTAAACTCAAATAAAGTAATAGATAAAAAATAATAATAATGGAAGAAAACTAGGAGTGGAAATAAAGAACAAGTGAGCCGGAGGAAAGCAATGTGGCGAATCTGTTGGAGATTTTATTATCACTTAAAGTTACAAGTTAAAAAAAACAAGCTGCTCAAAAAATCCACTAAGAGCTCCTCTGCATTTAACATATTACATGGACTAAAGCTCATTGGTAAATGGCGTACCTCAAGTTTCCTCTCTATCTCCCACTCTTTTCTCAATCTTTATTAATGACCTTCCACTTGCCATCCAGCATTCCCAATATCATCTATACGCAAACGACTTACAAATTTATCTTTCCTTTTATTCTCATGATAAAAAGGATTCATTTACTACTAGAAGACTGGAATATAATAAGGAATAGTATAAGCAATTGGGCAACAGACAATAAACTTAGGTTAAATGCCGAAAAGACTAAAGCTATCATAATTGGATCTCTCTCTCCTAAAATCTATCCCAGGACCCCCAACCTTATCCTAAACAATACTCCTATCTCATTCCGCATGTCATTCAAAAATCTTGTTGTCACTTTTAATCAAACTTTATCCTGGAAACCACACATTGCCCGAATTTCCCTTCGAACCATAGCTATCCTAAAATAATTCAATAGAATCCGTTATCACCTTCCACTTAAAACCCGTCAACTTTTAGTTTCCTTTCTTGTTTTCCCCTAATTTGACTAGGGCTGCCTGGTGTATGGTGGACTCTCGGGGAATCATGAATCTAAACTTAAACATCTTACGAATTGCGCAGTACGATTAATTTCGGGATTACCAGAAATACTCATATAACCCAGTATTATGCCGTGCTAAAGTGGCTCTACCCATCCTTCCTGCCAGTATTTCCTAGCTTCCTTTCTATCCCAAGTAATTACTACTCATCACCCTCTCCTATATCCTAGAAAACCTGCTATTGTAATTCTCAGCCCAATTCTATACTACCAGGTCCCGTTTATCTGACATCTGCCCTCCACCTCAACGAACTGCTGAGTTTGATATATAATTTTTTACCCAAGCTGCATATCACTGGAACTCCATCCCTTCTAACATACGTCATGTACTACCCCTTCCTTCGTTTAAAACCCTTCTATTTAACTATCTTTTACTCTACCAATCTAATCCAATATTATAACTGTACAGATATTTTGTAACTACCTTTTTAATTCTATTTTTTATGCATTTAGTCAGTTAGTTTTTAATTTATTTATTTTCTTCACTATATTTAAAATTATTTATGTTAAATTTTAATATGTAAGTTATAATTAAGTGTGGCCACACTGTTTTTTTGGCCAATATATATTATTGTTAAATTAAAATTACCTTTGTAATTGTTCTAAAGAGACCTAGTCCCAGAATAATAAACCATTTTCATTTCATTTCACAACTAAGTTAAATTTTGTCTGGTTATTTTATAGTTTAAGTACATCATTAAGTCAGAAAAGTTTAAATCTGATATAAGCTAACATTTTAGTTTAAGAATACTGATGCAGATATTTAAGAAACTGGGTAGTCGACAACAGAATTCTTCAAAAAGTCAATGCACTCTCGAGCACAGAACGAGAGTAATTTCGTTTCCACTCAGCTGCCTGAATTACCCAACAATAAAATCCTCCCATCCAACCCCCCCCCTCCATAGCTGGGCCTTGTTAAATCCCCCCCCTTTCCAAATTGATGGGCTGGGGTCAGAGATCATTGGTTCACGAAATAAAAGGATTTAAATCCTCTGACTTGTTAGGGTCGATCCCTCCCTAAATCCACAGCCATCTAAAAAATTATTGACAGTCTGCACATTTTAGGATTTTTAGAAATGGATTCATTTTGATTTTTTATGTCGGTAGAACATGAAAAGGAAGATGCTACAGCTGTTTACTTCCTTTCCTATCTTATGGCCAATAAAAAAATATAGTTTTTAGGAGGTAACGTTGATGAAAACAAGTCAAAAGACATTTAAAAATCGAGAAAATAACTTCCTATCTTTTTTTTTTATTTGAATATAACTTTATAAACGTTTATTTCAGGACCGAATTCTATAGAAACTTATATTAATTACATTATTACAATAGTTCCCATTTATTGAATCAGATCCTATTTTATTTTTGACAATTAAAACAATTTGTTCTCAACATCCGAGATACAATCAGTTTGCATCTCAGTTATTGACAACTGTTTTGCAAAACAAATCATGGAAATTGAATAAAAATTCTGTTAATTTCAGAAGATTCCAAGTATAAGTCAATTAAGGTGAAGTTAACATAACACTTTCACATCAATTCATTATCACAACTTATCATATTAAGTGACATTTTTGTAATATATATATAAAGGATAAGTTGTGATTATGACATCGGTATTTAATTAACTTGATATACTTAATTTGACATCTTCTAAATTAACACTTTTTTTATTTAATTGTCATGATATTTTCTTAATTTCAGTAGCCATAGCAATTTCTAAGATCTACTTAGATGTTTCAATTTCACAGAATTAAATTAAGCTCGAAAATGTTCCCTGTCTATATTTTTTCTGATTCTCTGTTGCAATAACTACCAATTGCAATTATTGTACCAAAATACTAAAAAAATTTCTCCTGAAATTACTTTAAAAATTATATTTTTTAAAAAAACCAGTTGTGAGGAATTTTTTTTTTTATATTTTTTATTTTCATGAACTGAATATAAATTAAACTATAATTTATTTGTCTTCTGTTTTGATTATTCAGTTTTTAAAACAGTTAAAAATTAATATTCTCACTGTCGATTGCATCAAATCTATTAATTTTACTTAGCATACGTGTAATGTTTTCCAATAAACTTTATGACCAATTATGAATAATTCATAAATTGAAAACTAAATCATATGGTTTGAGTTTTATAAAAGTTATTTTTTTTACTCAAATCAATTAATTTACTAATTTCGATTTAATAGTAGGCAATATTTAAAAAGAATTCATCCAGTTGGTTATGCTTTTTTTTACATTTAACAGTTTGAATCGGTTATTTTTATGAATTTCGATGTTAAAGTTTTAGGAATAAATGAAGTATCAGGGTTAAAAATGAGTAAAGGTGGTGTTACGTTTATAATATATAATAATTTATTTTTTAATGAAGAGAAGATGGTTGGGGGTGCGATGTTGCGATGAAAAACACAAATAAGTATGATTAACTTATTTTAATAGAGTTTCTAGCCTTCTTCGGGGCTAAAAACAAAACAAGATAACAAGCACAGTAAGTATAGAAAAATAAAAAAATATAGAAAGAAAGTATAAACAGAATAATTTTACACATACAATAAATAATTTTACAAAATAGAATTAATAAAATGAAGTGATGAGAGAAGCGGGAAATAAATTGTATACATAGGTAATTGAAAAAGCGGGTACAATAACTTACTTAAGGAAATGAAATAAAAATAAAGTTATATAATGCAAAGAAGTATGAACATATTAGTTATTATTAATTTAAAATTTAAATATGAAAAGAAAATGAAAATTGAGAGGAAGAAAATATATGTAAAAATAATAGATGATAAAGAGGCAAATTATAAGTATAGTGTACAAAACTTATAACGCGGGTAAGGAAAATGGATAAAAGTGGAGAAAATAAGGGTAAAGAGTAAAATAAAGAAAGGGGAAAGAAAACAAAAAAGAAGAATAAAAACGAACCTGTTCGCTGGAAGATCGAGCGCCTAATAATGGTTACAGCGCAAATGGTGGTCAAACTCAGAATTAAAAAAGCCGTTACAGCAATGACTAAGTGTTTTTTATAAAGAAAACGTTACGGGAGGGTGAAAATAAAAAATAAAAAGTAGAAAAATTTTTGAAGAAGAAAATAATTATATAAAAAATAATTAATTAATTTATTTTTCTCCAGAATTCCAATTTACAAGTACAGAAATGCGCCAGTCGCATTAGTTGTTGTGCATATACAGTCCGTCACTTTGCCTTGTTCATGTATACTTGAGTTTTCCAAATCCAAAAGGATGGTCTAATATTATGAGCGTGTTTTTTAGTGCTCAATATTTCTCTTTTGAATGTATTATTTTCTTTATGTAAAATTTTTTCATATGTTGGTTTTTATCTGCATGCTGCTGCACTAGTGCTGTTTTATCGGGATCCTTCTTATTGGTTTTTATATCATTACAGTTTTGATGTATTCTATCACCCAACAATTGTTTCGTTTTATCTATATAGCTGGACAATTTAAACATGGAATTTTATATATCAATCCACATTAGTATTTTGTATCTTTCTTTCACTTTACTGTAATAATTTTTTTTTTGTTTTATTGTTATATTTTTAATTTTATCGTTCCAACCAAAAAACAACACATATTCGACTTTTACAATACAATAATTTTACATAAAGAAAATAATACAAAAGAAAAATACTTGAGTCTATTTATATATGAGAAAACATTAATTATACAGTGAATTTTAAAAAAGAAACAATAAATTTGAACCAATACTATGCAAAGATTTTAAGCCAAATTAATTATGTTACTATCATAATTATCTTTGATATAAATTTCAATAATAAAAGAAATAAGAATTATAACCGAGATACAGTGAAACAAATGAATTATATGTCTGACCTGAATGTAAGAAAGGTTAAAAATATTATTGTGATATTGGTGTTAAACTGATTTGTAATTAAAAGTTTTATATTTAATGAGAAAAGTGACAAAATAGGTAATTAGACATAAGGTGAAGAAATCTTATTAATATGATATGGTAATTTTGACTGAAATTGATGACCTGGGCAGAATAGACGGCAAAAAGTTTTTAAATTATTGATGTGAGTGTAAATTTGTATTTAAGGTATGCTGTTTTATTAATAATAATGTTGTTTGTTAAAATTTTTAAAAATGAATGTATAATAAAAGCTGTTATCTGTTAGATCGTCTTTGAGGATGGGCGAATTGGCCGAAACATTGGACCTTTAATGAAATAAAGAGTGTTTTTAAACTTAAATCGGATAGAATTAATTTTATTTTTAAAAAAAATAATTTTCTTTCGAAAATAATGTTCTTAATCCCATTAAACGATTACATGGCTGTCCGCAACGTAAATGGGATCATCGGATTTAGTGTAACCTTGTAGATTTGAGCTTTTATGTGGCTTACTTAAGAGCTAGTTATAGGAAACGTTAGGGGTATTCATGATCTTTAGTTTAACATGTTAAAGCGTGTTAAACGGAAAAACTTATGTTAAATGAAGAAATATTTCCTTCTTTTACCAAGTTAAAACGATACAACATGTAACATGACTGAGAATATGTCACTAGGTCTGTTAAATGGAGAATGACGTCATGCAACAGATCAGCTGAGCTCGTTACCGTTTTGTTTGTCGTGTTAGGTTACTTGCTCGTATTTTGTGCTTTGATTGTGCTAGTATTGTTTTGGATGTTTTTAAAACTGATAAAGCAATGGATGACAATAATAATAGTGTAATGACAGTTGTCAATTAGCTCATCTTGATTCTCTTTCTCACAAGTTAGAAAATCTACACGATACTCAGTGGCTAAACTTTTTCACAACTTCCATTTTTCACTCGCTTTAAGCATGTTGCAATAAATAAATTTAATCAAACTTAGAATTAAACAGTCACATGAAGTTTTGGAAGGAATGGTTATAAAAGCAAGGTGCTCAGAAAATCCGCTAGGAGCTCTTATGCAGTTAACCTTTAACATGACTTGAAATTGGGCTGCTCACAATCCTATACTTATTACATTTAACATGATAAAACATTATACATTTAACACAACATCTTGAATACCCCTGTTAGTACAGGCTTCGATCATCGTGTTCGTTTAGTCTTTTCTTTTTTTTATTTAAAAATTGAAAAGCATCTCTGAAAGCAAAAATTTGAAAAGTTATAAAAACCGTTTTTAACAACTTCTGTAACTTTACTTACTTAAGGTATGGTACGATGAGCTCATTATTAATGCAAAGTTTGGAGTTCCTCTTCAAGGAAGAAAAAAAACAAACAATAAAACTAAAACTGAATTACCTTAAGTGCCAGTCCGTGGAAGTATAGTGATGATATTTAACAGCGTATAACAAGGTCCAACAATAATGAAGGTTGATAAATTAGTAAACTCTTGTTAATACTCTATTTTTAAAAATTAAAACTTCATGATTCATTATTGTGTTTATGTTTTTAAACTCAATTTCTTCGTGATGGAGAATTTACTATCTTATATTTAAATTATTTGAATCAATATATGTGTGTTAGAAAATATATATTTATTTTTGTAGTTTTTGAGGATCAGTCAATGAAACAACTATATTGACGAGAGGTTTGGCGATGTTTTTGTTCATATAGTCAGGCCCTAATGTGAAAAAACAGTATTTAAAAAAAAAAAAAAAAACAATTTCCTTAGGTAATTATTAAACACCTAAAATGTTAGTTAAGAAAACAAATCAAGTTTAATAACTAGAAATGTTTCTTGCAATTGTCTATTACTGTGCCACATCTGGATAGGGTTAAAATTGAGGCAGAATAATGTGTTTTTTTTAATGATGATGTGGATAAATTATATGAGGAGAAGATGATTGGAGAGGGGGGGGGGTGCGGTCAAAATATAACACAAATAAGTTGAAATAGCTTATTTAATAGTGCCAACGTTTCGGCCAGAATTCCTAGCCTTCATCAGGGCTAAAATCAAAGAAAAAGATAACAACAAATGAATACAAAAAAATAAAATATAAACAGAATGACATACAGTAAATAATTGTACAGAATGAAATTAATAAAATTAAATTGATGAAAGAAGTGGAAAATAAAATGTATATATAGGTAATTGAATAGGTAAGTAAAAATAACATAATTAAAATAATTAAGGAAATAAAATAGAAATTTTGAGTTATATAATGCAAAGGAATATGAATATATTTGTTTGTTTGTTTTTTTTGTAGTGGCGCCAAACTTCATTGGTCATCAAAGCCATTTATATTTTATTTTATTTTGCTTATAATCGGTTAATTTTATTTATTTTTTAATTAATTATTTTTTATTTATTTATTTTATTATTATTATTTTTACTTCCGGTAAATGTTGTGATTTTAGAAACTGAAACACTAATTCTATTGTTTTATCATCGTCTTCGAGAGTTTTTGAAATATCTGGGTTTAATCCTAAGCTATTGAGGTGATGTGTGAAATATAGGTATTGTTGGAAAATATGGCTTATTGTCAGATTATTGTTGCAATACTGGCAGTTCAAAAAGTGAATATATTAGTTTATTAATAACGTAAAAATTAAAATTATGAAAAGAAAAAATAAATTGAGTGATTGAAAATATATGTAACATATGAAATATATAACCATAATAACGAGGGTGAGGAATATATTTTTTTTCCCCATATCCTAATCCTATTATCAAGTAATTAATCACGAAAAAATCTTTACGTATATTATATTAAACAATGAACCTTTATAATAGACCAAGAAAAATATTTTTTTAACTATTTTCCCTCTCAAAATTCAGATCTTACGTTTCAATAAGAACATGCGATCAAAAAATCGAAATATAAAATAAACAACCCGTAGATGATGAGATTAATTTATTTTTATGATCTCTTTTCGCCGTTTTCCAATTTTACACACTTTTTAAATATTGCTCGATTTAACTACATTAAAGTCTCCTCTTTCCGTTTTAACCAAATATTTGAAAAGTGATATAGGACCGTCACTCCCTGGGGGTCTGTGGGATGGGTCCTTCGAGGAGTGTGGCCTTTTTTGTGTTAAGATCTCCTCTTGGGGGATTATGACTTGTCGCACATAAACCAACCTACTTGCTATAATTGTTTTTTTGAAAAGTATAACATTATATCAGAAAATAAATCATAACAGTATACTTTTACATATTGATTCTATTCTTTCTGAAGCAGTAAATTTTAAGGAGGATTATAAAATTTTTTTTAATTAATAACAATAACCCTCCTTTTAAATATAATTGCTGATCACTCAGTTTAAGCAATATTTGTAATCATTATCATTAGAAAAACTTTATATTGCATAACTGTTGCGAAATATAACTTAAAAAATTACTTCCAAGAGTTATTATTAACAAGTATAAATTTTACTCTCGTTCCGTGATTTCAGAATTTTTATTTTTTCAGATAAAAACTTATTGGTTCGAAAGGTTTTTCTTTTTTTTTTTTAATTTCTAATATTTTACTTTATTATTTAAAATATGTGGATTTTTTTTTTTTTTTTTTTATTATTTAAAATATGTGGATTTTTTTTTTTTTTTTTTGGCCTGTTATTAATTTGACCCTAGCTGTCAGAAGAGATTACTCATAACTAGGGTGTTATCAAAAGCATGTGATAAGGCTCACTATACAGGCCTTATCTGTTCATGGGCGCGACCGACTCATTTTTAATGAAAACATCGATCTCCATCGAAATTAAGGGTCTCCAACATGTATAAAATATATTTTATACACGGGCTCTTGAGGGCCGCTGTCAACGCGCCATGAAGAATTAACACTATAATCCCAACCTATTTACATATATTATTAAAATATGTAAAGTAAGAAAGTACTTTTACTAGACCAACGGTCGTGCAAGGAGGTAATTTGGTCAGAATCACTTTAGATCGCCACATTTTTAACCAATTAAGAGTACTCACTCCATGATGCTGGATAGACCATTTCACAGGACTGACTCATGGCTACTGTGAAACAGGAAATAATTGTCTGACATAGCCGGGTTTGAATGATGATCCTTGGGGTTATTACCACAGTGCCTTGCCAATGAGATACTCACTCCCATATTTCCATTAATTATAGTATAAGAGGTATGTGAGGCATTTTATGAGAGTTGTAGAGCTGTTAGAAACTTTTCTGCTGACAAAATTACATCATGTCATATTCTTGTTTTGAGCAGTGCTACCTTTACACAAAGGGCCCAGGTTACTTAGAACCTTCTAACTCCTGTGATTGAAAAAATTAGTACTCATAAAAAATGGGATGAGAAGTTCGACAATGTCAAGAACATTGAACAGCTTGTCACTCCAAAGTACTTACAAAAACAGGCTTTGAAGGAGTAATTTTTCTAATAATGAAAAAAAGTGACTCTTGTAAATGTGTGGATTTTTTAAGTTTGTCACCGTTTTAATATTAAATAAATAATGAATTTAACTAGTATGTTGTTTAATTCTGTTCATAACTCAAAGTTGCTCAAAATATAATTTAAGGAACCCCAACAATAATCTGGAGGCCCTCATATCCGAACCCCAGGCCGGCCCCCACTAGACTAAAGACGACCTCGGTTCATTTAATAAATTCCTTCCAATCTATTTTAATCTTCAACAGTTTAATATTTTTCTGATATATTTTTACTTTCACTTTCCTATTTATGGATTATACAGTACGGGAAAGTATTATAATCGTGAAAAATCCCTAAATCTAGCTTTCGATGGAAATACATGTTTTGAGGTACTCTGAATCAAAAAAACTTAGTCTTGTAAAATGGTCAGTGTGCCTGTGTCCATGTGTCAGTATGTCTATATGTGGTGAGCCTAGCTGAAAGTCACACGAAGCTGAAATTGCGATATAATCGATTGTCCTGGAAGTGCCACTTTAATCGATTTTTCACTTATTTTCTATTTCCTCGAAAACGATTTTGATTATTCGCCATGTCAATGTAGAATTAAATGGTCTCTAATACCGCTAGGTATTATCCTCATTGAAATAGTGTAACCGGGTTTAAATAACGAATTTTTAAAAAATCTCCCTTTCAATTATCTTTAATTTTGTTTATTTAAAAAAATATATATAAACAATTTTCAGTGTTAGCAGTGGTAAACATTACTTAAATACGAAATATAATATAATTTAATTAATAAATAAAGCAAAAGAAATCTGAAGGATAGAATATCCGGTTCTAATGGGAATATCCAAGGCCGTCCAATCTTTTCCAATTGCATTACGGCTTCATTATCTTTTGTTCCAAAGATAAATAAAATAATAGAGATAATAATAATAATCCGAAAATAAAATATTACGTAATACATTCGGACCGAAAAAGCATGAGTTTAGAACGGGAGAATTTAGAAGACTACCCAACGCTGAATTAAAGGACCTACATCGGGTAAATATAATCCAAGTTATAGCATTGAGGCGTATAAGATGGGCGTGTAAGGTTGTAGGGCTTAGTAACGAGCGGATCTCTAAAATGTTAATAAACACTGAACCGACGGGTAAACGGCCGAGGATAGACCGAAACGTAGATGGGAGGATTGCGTTAAAACTGATATAGTAGAATTGGGTTTGGAGGGGGATCACTCGAAGGATGTATGTAGAGAGCGCTGGTGGTATCGGTATCGAACCTTCGGTTTGATTAGGCCTTTCTTATTATTATTATCTTTTGTTAAACTGTTATATTATTGGCAGGAACAAAATCTATATTCGGTATTTTCACCGTGAGAGATACTAAAATATGAATTTTGATGGCAACATATAATAAAACTTTTCGCTTTCTCTAGCTTTTATATAGCATATATATATATATATATTTTTTTTTTTTTTTTTTTTTTTTTTCAAAATCACGGGAATAGTGATCAACACGAGCCCATAAATCTTAGCCACCTTTAAGGACGTATGTAGGGTGGTAAATATTTTATTCAGATTTTTTTATACTCAATCTGTGTTACTTGGAATAGTTGTTATGGAACGTAATTTAGGAATTGAAACTTTTATGCTAGTATTAAATATTTTACTTGCGGATAGGAAATGGGTTTGTGATCTGAATTGGTGAAGGTGAAGGAAGGAATGCACCTTAGAGGTTCACTGAACCCGAATGTAAATCGGAGGAGTGTGTTGAACATGTGATGCATGGGACATTATGCAGCTCGGATAAAGCCCTAGGCATGCATTCATCCATCGGTTAAAGGGGGCTCTGACAGCGTGCATCAAATCACCGAACCCTAGACACTTGCATGTCAGGGTATTGACTTGGCGGTGAATGGACCCCTCTCGACCGTTGTTACATCTTAAATGCAAATTAAAATTTTTCAACAAAAATACATTTATTTGTTTGTAGATACGGAATTCGCCATCCATTGACAAGTTTATTTACGGAAAAAGTGATCATTATTGCAAGGATTGTATACAATTGTATACTATAAATTAATTGTGACAAAAATAAACAAAATATATTAATGACTTAACAGTAAGTTATTTTGATACTTATTTGTTTTAGCTATATAAATTTAAAAATGATTATAAAAAAATTTTCACCGAGAAAATACAAAATAAAAAGAAAAATAATTTCCATTGAACTGTGTTTTCATTTATTTCAACAAATTATCTATATTTATAGTATGGTGTATTCGTATAGTATCGTATATTCGTATCCGGTGTCTTCATATCTGATGACGAAGATAAAAAAAAAAAAAAAATATTAATAGAAGGTACATGTTACGATTGTTCAGTATTGTTCCAGTCAAATTAGACATATAATTAAAGCATTTAACAAATTTAAACAATGGCCTCTTTTATATTGTTTATTACTTCCGTAATGCGTAAATGTTCAATAAGTTCGCGTGGAGGGTTTGGGAGAGAAGGGGGTAATAACTGGGTTTGGTGAAATAAGTTTATACAAAATTAAGTCGTATTAAATTTCCGACAAAGTTGGCCATGTAATTTTTTATCTAAACCATGTACTCTATGAGATATGGAAGGAACAAATATGGATAATCAATCACACCTCTTAATACCACCTCTAAAATGTTGGAAAATTGTTTGTTATTAAGAAAAATAACTCTATATCTTAAAAGCTACTGCATTTAGGACATTTTATGTACTGTAATTCTGTACAGTACTCATTTCACCAATGATTTTCGATATATATGTCTTAGGGTTAGATATTAAATTTGAATGGCCTAATTTTTTGTCTCCTCCATATATTTGAAACTACACGGTTCAAAAGAAACATTATGTAACCACATTGGTAGTAAATTTAATATATTTCAATTTTATCAACAATAAATTTTTTATTGAACCACTTAACCAACCAACGTTTGCGCAAGAAAATGATTTAGGGTCAGAATCACACTCGACCGCCCAATTTTTCCCGGATTCAGAGTATTCACACCGGAGTGCTTTAGAACCCACATGGTTAACTCACGGCTACAGTAACAGGATGAATAATTAGATACAAGCCGGATTCGAACCAGGATTCTTAGAGTTATTAGCACAGTGCCTTACAACTGAGACACCCCGCTCTCCAAGAAGATAATTTTACTAAGCATTGCCTATTATTAATAATTTAATGATAATAAGAACATACAATATGAATTAAAAGTTTTATTTCATATCGGTTCCAACTTTAAGTACGGCTGTTCCTCTCGATAAGTTAAAAATATGAATTATTAATATTATTATTTATTAATAATAAAAACAATACAATAAATTAAAGTTTTCGTTAATATTGTATATAAATTAAACCATAGAAATATGTTTTGTATTATTGCTAAACGAAATAAAGATGTGGTTAATATAATAATAATTCTATTTTACTTTATTTTAATCTTTTTTTTATTCACTTGATAATTCTATTTGTATTTATATATTATATGACATTTTTCTTAGTAGATACTGTTGTTATTGAGGAGAAAACAATGAAAATATGAATTTATTATTAATTTTTGTATAAAATATTTTCTATTTATAATTTTTTTAAAAAAAATTAAATTTACATAATCTTTTATTATTATACTTCTATTACACGAAAAAAAAAAAGATGATTTGAATAACATTTATTATTTTAGAATGTTACTGAAAATTTATGAACTAAATCCAGAACGAATTATTATAAATTACTTCTTCTTATTTTATAAATACTCGTACATATTATTCTTTTGACTGAACTTATTTATTTATTATAATACGAAAATCCACGGATTATAATGATAACTTGCGTTATTAATTTTCTATAAATAGTAACAGTATAAGAATGTTGTTTACTTTCTACATTTTTTATACAATGGAGTATTTTAGAAATATTTACCGTGTATTATAGTAAAAATTATGACGATAATAAGTTAATGTTATTTTTAAGTTCTAATTTTAACAGTACTTATGGATGGGCTGTACTCGAACCATGTTTCTTATTGCTGTGTACTTTCAAAACAGTTATTTTAGTGATTGGAAACCTAGATAAAGAAGAAAGAATGACACTTTCTTGACCTATTGTTGTGTATTATAAAAATTAAAGAAAGAAGAAATAAGATTTTAAATAATATTTTCATTTATAAAGAAAAGCTATTTGAAATATTCATGTACAACCTTCGAACCAAAATTCGGTTAACGAACAACGCAATAATGAAAGTATCAAAGGACTATTACTAAATACCCATTGGGAATTTGTTTAAACTATAAAATATTATAACTTATTGTTTATAAGCGTACTGACTGAATAAACATGAGATTATTTTTCAGGCCAAAATATATGTTCCATATTTTAATGTACATTAGCAAAATATCGTTAAATAATAACAAAAATTACCTCTTAACTAATCCTTTTAACAATTTCTTGCACTTCCCTAAACACAGGCACAGTGTTATCACAGCACACTTTACCACCGGAGAAACTTATTTCCCGAAAGCGATCATCTTGATGGAAGCCGCCGGGTTGAGTACAGTAGGCTGAAGAAAGTGGTATCGGAGGATCTAGAACATGTCCCGTTACATGGAGAGTGGCGGCCTGGATTCCAACTGCCTACGGTAAATGTTACAGTACTAGCTTCGCTTCGTCGGAAATTCGTTAAATAACTGTATTTTCGTTTAATTCTTCTAACGTAAGTCTTTGTCGGTTGCAATATCTGTCTTCAAGGTTACTTTTGGATCCATCAAATACCACCTAGACAATCATGAAGTAGAACATCTGTCCCACAAGCAACATCATAAGCTACCTTCACTGTTTTAACTTACTTTTACCAATTATTTATGCTCATATTTGAAGGAGATGGTCAAAATAAACAACAATAGTTTTCAAATATTTATTTATTACTATAAATAGAAACTTGGTTTTTTGTGTTCATATCCACTGTCACAACAACCTCGAAGAAGGCCTTCATTGTGGGACGAAACTTCTGCAACCAATTAATAGTTGACAATTATTATTGCTCTTCTCAACTATAGCCCTGACCATCACCTACAAATTCACACACGGCCAATAATCTATACATAATAATTTGTTATTGATCCCATGTCCAAGTTCTTTTTGATCTTTTGTCCCTTGGCATGAGATCGGAAGCTTTCTTCAATTTATGAGTATCCGAATAACTGTGAAAACTTTTGTTTAGAGCTCGTTTATGTTCATCAACCGTCAAAATAAGTCTTTATAGCGAAAGTTTAGTTTTGTCCAATTTTGAGTGAATATAACGATTTGGGACTTATCATAGTTATGATGTAAGTTTAAAGAGGTGCGGTTAGAATCTTGGATTCTTGTAATAATGAAAGTGTCGACTGGGCAAGTTGCTGTAAATATGTAAACCCTTTGTCGATAATTCATGTACGTATGCTATGTACAAAGCGGTACATATATTGATTCCTGAGGGACAGTAACTGGTTTTCTTTTTTTTTTAATTTCGAACCTGACTCGAACGTGTTTTCAACAAATATTATGAAGTCCAATGTGTCCAAATTACCAAGTCTCGTAAAATAGTTTATGTTTTAGTGATCAGCCACCTGGGTTTTTATAGTAACTTTTTCGCTAAAAACACTAGGGATGCGTTGTATCTTTGATTTATTTTTTAATTTTCTCATAAACTGCAGTGGCGGTTTTTATTATACTCGTTATACCCATGTAGAATTAAATTTTCAAAATAGCACTTTTAATTTTGTTAATTTTAAACAATTAATTAATTAAAGGTTTAAAGCAACATAATGTTTTCTACCAGTCTGTCTTAAATTATATCTGCGATATTTCGGAGGTTGAAATTACTTTTATGTACTTAAATCTACTTCACTCAGTCTTCTTAAATAAATTCCAGTCTTCAAACTATTTACAGCTACAAAAAGATTTTTTTTTTGTAAATTGTAGTTTAAAATATAACTGCCCCTATATGTACATACATTAGCCCCTTGTGAGAAGTGGAAAAAAAAACGATTTAGTGTTAACTGACGTTTCGTCCCACTTTGCAGTGATTCGTTTGGGCTGATTCTTATTGAAAAAGGTTTAAGGCTGAAAAACCCTTATTTTTTCAATTTTAAATCTTTTTAAAGCCTCGCAAAGTAGAGCGAACCGTTGGTTAATAGATTTTTTTTTTTTTTACTATTTTGTACCTTTATTGATGAGTGGTGGTCACTCGGACTATCTTCCAATAATAAAAATAGGCATGCAACCTATGTACATCAGCATTTAATTAAAAAGTTAATGTTAGCTACTTTTATAGAATATATTTATGGTGAATAATGAAGACTTAACAACTTAAATTCCCCTTTCACCATATTTATGGCCTAGGATAGTTACTGTAATTCATCTAAAAACTACTGTTAAATACAGTTATGACGGGACTCGAAGCTTTTAGAGAGGTACACAGTTGTTCGAACGGTACCTCTTAAAGACAATTTCATACGGCTGTTATCTCATCCTTCCGTAAGTATTGGTCATGGTGATGAAATTGTTTTTTAGATTTCTTGTAATTGTTGAATTTTCAAAATGTTTAGCCATGACCATTTTAAGTGATATATTTCAGAATACCTTGTTTTTTTGAATGGATATATTCATAATACTTTGCAGCAATAGTTAACCAATTACTTATTATATTTTAAGCTTACTGATTGTGCAGCTGAACAGACATAATGACTGTTAAGTGATCATCATAAGTTTCAGATCGTCATATGAATAGTTTCTTAAACAGTGGGAACATGTTGGAGTAATAAGAAACATGTGAAATAAATTTGAGGAAGGAAGATGAGTAAAAAAAGTGAAAGCAATATAAACAGCATGAAAAAAAATTATATATAATAGCTTGGTAAAACCTCTAATAATCAGTTTTTCGTACACGCCCTCTCTTTGTTTTGCTTTGGCTGACACGTTGTCTAAATATTTTCTTTTCCTTTCTGCAGGTTTTCTTCGCTTTTTGGTTTCTTGTTTGTTTTGATTAATTTTTTATTAAAATTAATGAAGTGGCACTTTCCCTGAACCATGATTCACCTATTTATGCAGGAAATAAAAAAAAAAGTCCTTACAATCGAAAATTTTCATGCCATTTTGCGTTTTTGGCATGAAGGAAAATAATTGCCTGTTTGTCTGCCTGTAGTCGTACTGTTTAAATAATTGTAATATGTATATAGCATATCAATTACATTAAATTCTATTTATTGATTTATTTTTTATTTTTACTATTATTTTTCTAGTAACCCATACCATTCTATTATCATATCAGGATGGTATGGTTTATTTTATTTTAAGAGGTTTGTATATTTTCGTTTACGCCTCAATACTTATATTGCGAAAAGAGCCCCCTCTGTTTTAGCAAATTCCATTAAATACTATTGCTTACGCATAACCAAATGTATTTTTCTTGACACTCCCTATTTCATAAACGGATTGCCCGAATTAGCTCAAAGTTTGAGAAAAGTTAAGAATTGGCGTAAAATAGGTTTAATATAAATTTATTAATATAAAGTCCATCCCCAAAAAAATTATGAATGCACAGGTAAATAGCCTTATGTATGCACTCAGATCTAAGAAATAAATGTTTGTGGCGTAAGAGGGAACAGAACTCATGCTACCACCAATTTGTCAATAATGGTTCATATTGGGTGAGATTTTCAATGTAATTGAGTATTTTTGCTCTACCGCAACATCCTTGGTCGTGAAAACAAGATAAGATATCGTATCCGTTTAAAAATATAACTTGAACGCTACATAATTCAAGGTAGGTAAAAACTCAGTTATGTCATGTCACAATTGTCTCGTGACGATATCGAACTTTCTACGAACAGTTTATATAAATCATCTGGATCAGTTTATGATATTCCGAGCATGCGGAACCCGATATCGTGGTATTCCTTTTTTCTTCTATACTTCTAGTTCTTCAAGAATATCTTATGAGTAAATAAAAAACATTAGAAAATAGCAAGCTCTTCAATGGTTAGCGAAGGAGCTCGTTTCTTTTTCTTTCTGTGTTCACACAAAAACATGTATGATAAAACAAATTATCAAACAATGCAGATGTGGCCTTATCTTCTTTAAGTGTAATTTTATGTAGTTAATTTATGATTTTTTTTTTTTTATCAAATAACTCTAACTGAAATTTAAAAAAAATGAGAAATCACTTCGACTTGTGCAGTTCCGGCTTAAACTAATGTAATATGAATTACTTTTTGGAAATTTCGAATACTAATATCATATTTTTATTTGTAAAACAAGGAAGTAAATTGATAGGATCAGTGTTACAAGGGTAAGTCATGAATATATTATCATGCTGTGTTTATATTTTCAGTGTGTTGGGAACCCTACCATACACACATACAAGATATACCTTCTAATTTAAAATAAATTTAATTTAAACTAAAGATTTTAGTAAACTGCGGGCGATAATTTTTATTTTCTCATAAAATGTCAATTTATATTAGGAAATAAGCGTTAGGCCGTTTCTAAACCATAGAATTTTTCCCTTGAACAAATCTAAAATTTAAAAATATTTGATGCTTTTTATTTTGTCACTGAAAGGTTAAGTACCTCGTGTGTTCGTTATTATGACTCTAATAATTTAATGTGTTGATAGTTTGTCCCAACCGATTTATTCTCGAATCCACTATGATATCTAACTATACTCCAACCCAATTTCCTATTATCCTCTGAGGTTTCTGAAAACAAAATGGCTTTTCGTCAGAAGTGTTGCTAAAGGGAGACTACAGGGAAGCGGGAGGTTACCTGTTCTCAACTCAATAACTTGCAAACCCAAAATGTTGTAAATTTGAGATTTAAGAAACTAATAGCGAAAATTATGGTAAAACATTTTACTTGAAGGGTTACTATAATTTAAAACCGATGTTTATACCTCTGACAAGGTTAAAAATATGGGATTATGATAGATACAATGTTGTAAGATTAAAAATAATAAAAAATA
>NW_027111933.1:1155513-1156426 GCF_000696795.3 Halyomorpha halys | reverse complement strand
TACCCAACAGCCCTGAAATCACTACAACAATACCAAAACAGTACAGTACGCCGAGGACATATCTGGAAAGACGTAACACGTACACATAACACGTAGACACATTAAATTCTTTGACAGTCTTCCTGCTTCTCCAGTATTCCAGTCTATCACCCCATCCCCCCTTCCTGCGAGGCGGCAGGGCAGGAAAGGTTCCAAAAATCGTATCAACATCACCTTATAATTCCATCTTTTGATGCACCCACTCCCCTCCCCCACACTTCTTTTTCGACTTCTGACTGTTTTCTTATTATTTTACCATTATCTATTGTCTTTATTAATTAATGTTTTTATTTTCTCTATCTTCTATGCGATACAACACGAGGAGGCCCTTTACCTCCGAATTTTAAAAATAGTACCATTAGAATGGATATTTCATAAGTAACAAACATTACAGGTAACCTTAAAATACCCCTCAACCATCTTCTTCTCATATATATTTTCCACGATCTTCTCATCATTATAAAATTTTCATTTTTTTCTTTTTTATTATTGTAATTCCTTTAAGCATGAAAAAGAGCATGAAAGTAAATGCTTTTATCATTTTCAATTGAAAAATGAAAGTCTAGGGAAAGAATTACTTTAAAAATCCCCTATTTTTTGAAATGATGGACTCCTTCACTTGAGAATTCTAGAGATTCAAGGTACATAACAAGGTACTGAGATAGATGTCTGTAAAATAATGTGTTAATTTTTTATTATTTTTTTTTCTTGTTAAACACGTTTTGACGATTTATTTATAGTAATGGAGAATAATTTATGTAGAGTTTTTGAGTATGTTGTTCTCATACCTCCTATCGGCTTAACTTTAAGAACTGTCGTTGCAACAAATCTGTGAAAATTAAAACAGAAGTATCACAACTATATTTGTTGCATT
>NW_027111933.1:1150427-1155463 GCF_000696795.3 Halyomorpha halys | reverse complement strand
CAAATCAACATCATACCAACTTAAACACCTCATCTACTCACCAGGGCTGTCACTCAGACTCAAATTACTCATCTACAAAGTAATACTACGACCATACACGGCGCACCACTACACTATCTTTACCCAACAGCCTTGAAATCACTACAATACCAAAACAGTACACTACCGAGGGACATCTCTGGAAAGACGTAATATGACGCACATTCATAACGAACTACAGCTAGAAACTGTACAACGCATCACACGGTGACAGTCTTAAATTCTTTGACAGTCTTCCTGCTTCCTTCAATCCAGTATTCCAGTCTATCACCCCATCCCCCCTTCCTGCGAGGTGGCAGGGCAGGAAAGGTTCCAAAAACCCTATCAACATCACCTTATAACTCCATCTTCTAATGCACCCACTCCCCCTCCCCCACACTTCTTTTTCGACTTCTGACTGTTTTCTGATTATTTTACCATTATCTATTGTCTTTATTAATTAATGTTTTTATTTTCTCTATCTTCTATGCGATACAACACAAGGAGGCCCTTCACCTCCTAATTTTAAAAATAGTACCATTAGAATGGATATTTCATAAGTAACAAACATGACAGGTAACCTTAAAATACCCCTCAACCATCTTCTTCTCATACATATTTTCCACGATCTTCTCATCATTATAAAATTTTCATTTTTTTTTTTTTTTATTATTATTGTAATTCCTTTAAGCATGAAAGTAAATGCTTTTATCATTTTCAATTGAAAGTCTAGGGAAAGAATTACATTAAAACTCTCCTATTTTTTGAAGTGACGGACTCCTTCACTTGAGGATTCTAGAGATTCAAGGTACATAACAAGGTATGCAGTACTGAGATAGATGTCTGTAAAATAATGTGTTAATTTTTTATTTATTTATGTTAAACACGTTTTGACGATTTATCTATAGTAATGAAGAATAATTTATGTAGAGTGCATGTGTAAGTGAGTATGTTATTCTCATACCTCCTATCGGCTTAACTTTAAGAACTGTCGTTGCAACAAATCTGTGAAAATTAAAACTGAAGTATCACAACTATATTTGTTGCATTCCTGTCCTTCCTTGTTCATCCTCTGAAGGTATTTGCTAAATTTAACCCCCGAGGTTGGGAAATTCTGGTCCTATTTATACAGTGCATTTCCAACCAAACTGAAAGCCAGGCAAATCTCTACAGAGCCCAGCCTGATATTACATTTTCATAAGATCTGGAATGAGAGCGGTGCGCCTCCATTGAGATCCATATATTCAGCAGTTTGCATTGAATTCTAGAAGTTCTCATTGTTGTTTAGGGGCGGAAGAGGAGAGGGTTCTACTGTTTAGAGTCCACTGTCAATATAGTAATATTTGAATCGCTCGGTAATAAATTAGTTTACATTGTTACTTTTTTTTCTTTTGTGTGTCCAATTTTTCTTATTATCACCTTTAATGAGGGCTTAATGAACAATAAACTATTTTTTTTAGTCTATACTCTAATACTGGCAGTTTCTTTCTGCTAAATCAGTCTCGAAATCTATCAGAAAGATTTTAGAATAAGCATTATAGAATCTGATCACTTGATTGATGTAGTTCTTAATTCCATGAAAAGGTTTTTATTAAAATCACAAGAAGACCTGTGGGGAAAAAACGAGAATAGAAAGTGGTGAAACGCCTGTCATAAATACGAACTAAAATCCGGAATATTTTTATGTGCGAGTGGATATGTTTTTTATTTATCTCCAAGAACTGACTTTTGAACCTATTTTGGCTAACTTATCGACGGTTTTTGTATCCTTGACCCGCTTCTCTTGCGAAATTGGTTAGAATCGATTATAAAATCGATTGTGCAAATTTCGAAAGAGATTGCGCTGATAATTGTTTGTCATTATAAGTTAGGATATTAACAGAGATTTTACAATATCCGGTTACATGATCTTTTAATTAAAAGATGCGTATTTATTATAAAAATGCGTATGTTTTATTTCCAAAATACTACACAATAATATTAAAAGTAATATATTTATGTTTTTAGCGTACATAATCCAGCACTATTCTATAGAGAGTAATATGATATATACATTTTTCACTAATAAAGGTTTTTATTTTATTTAGTTTCTACAAACTGTTACATCTAAACAGTATTCTGTTTACTTCAAAATTGTTCCTGTTAAAAAAGCGTTATAAATCAACTCTTGTCAATATAAATTTCTCTTTTTTTTTTTTTTTATTATACCATATTTTCCTTGCATAGTATTGATCCTTAAGTGGGCACTTATTGTTTTATTTCTTATGACAGTTTAGTTTATATTTTAGTTCATACATTATGAACAAACTTTTCTGCCAACTGATCTCTGAAACATATTCTGTAATCCACGATTTTCCCACTTGTGCTAGTTTGCTAGCTGTTGGACCTGGCTTCAGACGGTCTGTTTCTCATCTTAACTATCTTTTTTTTTTTTACTATCTTTCTGTATTTCCTTTTATTGATTATGGTTATCTTGTTTTGTTTTTTTTGTTCTTAGGACAATGAATGATGAAGGCCTAAAATTCTGGCACAAATAAATAAATTTTACTTATTTGTGTTCTTCACTGACCTCCAACCATCTGCTATATAATCCAAGGTCAACTACCCTTATAATAAAAATTATTAATAAAAAACACTATTTTTGTTTTTATTTTTTAGCTGAACAGATTTTGATTTCGTACCTAAATGAGTACTGTTAAAAAATGTATTGAATAGTTATAATATTCAAAAAAGAAAGAACCTTTAACTGTATTTTTCATATAGCTAGTTGAATATGTACTTAGCACCTCTGTGAACTAAGCCCTCGATATAGTGTATTAGATAATAAAAATTAATATAGTAAATGAAAAAAATTAATCATCTTGCACTTTGGTATGGTTTCCGTTGCTGATGAAATCTCCACTTTTGATTATTGAAGATTGACGTTGTAGGACTTCTAAGCTGATCCGACTTATTTCTCGGCAAGGGGTTTCATTCTTCACTATGCCTGTGATCCTATCTAGCAGAAAATGTTTAAACAAGGATTAACTAAATTAAACTAAACTAAGACTAAGGAGTTACTTTTCCTACGTACATCGCGCGAGGCCTTGGACCTCTATTGTATGTCGCGCCAATCATAATAATAATGATAATACTAGTTGAATTAATAATACAGTTCTGAATATTGAATGATTTTTTGTTGTTTCAAATTGACGGAAACATTTAAATTTATTATTCGATTCAATACACTTTTCTGTGAAGTATTAAAAAAAAAACGAAGCTCTGAAGTTCTGATGTTATGTTTTAAATTTATTTTTCCTTAAAAATAAGGAACTAATAGTACTTCCTTACGAAGTACTTCACCCCTGACTTTTCATGGGTTGAATTGTTTAATTCAATTTGTAATAATTGCCAAAACCTAAGAAATTATAACCTAATTTTTGTATATTTAATAGATTATTAGTTTTAGAAATGTGCTTAGTTGGTTTTCTTTTTGAATTTTAGTATGTTAAGGACAATTGAAAGCAATACTATCTCCAGTATTGCTTTCAATTTTGATAATTAAAGTACAAATATAAAAAAAATAAATAAATAGAGCACAAAAACTCTATTGCGGTATGGGCTCTTTCCCTTTCATTATTGTCGATTTTTCTTTATTTTATGTCTGTATTTTTTAATTTTTGCAATATGTTCTTTATTTATTAATTGAATAGTCCTTATTTATCATAATAATTGAATCTGCTATCGGCCTATGTACTTACATAAAGATGGTTGATAGTCTCATACACTTTTTGCAATCCCATTGCAATATAATGAAGACTTTCTATAGCTCCCTGCATGACCACCTGCGGCAGTCCTTCCGCTTTTCTTATCCCATCACTTCCGGCTTCTCAGACCATGAGTCATTAACCTCACATTCCTCGGAATAATGATTAGCTCATTCATTCTTTCATACAATGACTTCGGTGAATCAAATTTAGCCGTAAATATTTTTCACGTTTATTTAATTCGCATGGTAAATAAGAAGCTATCCATGTGAAGTGTTTGTTTTCTCTTGCTTTATCTAATACATTATGTAATTTGTTCATTATTTCGTTGTAATAATTTCATTTTTTTTAATTCCATATCCAGTTATTTCTAGTTATTTTAGGTTGATACAGATGTTGAAAGATTTTAAACAAAATTTAATTAAATTGACCCGCCTAACGCTCAACGTTTAATAATTTATGCACCATCAAAAAATCGATCATAATTTATGCCGAGTAGTGCCAAAGTCAGTATGAAATTATTAATTAATTAATAAATCAGCACATTACTCATAAATAGTTCAATAGTTATTAAAAGCTTTTTGAGATACTCAAGTCTTTGTTTGAAATCGTTCGTATAATCAATTCACTTTCAAGTGTTTCTTGATTATTATTATTCTTTTTTTTTTATAGATAAGCGCCCACAAAGGGATGAATTATTGTCCAAGAAACAGGAGAAAAAAAATTGAGTTACCTTGTTATAACCTACAATACGGGCCTGGAATAAACAAATTTTCGGCTTCCTTTTACTTAGAGAGGAGTTGTCTTATCAAAAACCTCAAGAATATTTTTTTCCTTTGTTTTCTAACCATTTAGACGAAGGTTGCAGAAGATACAATTTTGTATAACATGATTTTTTTCTAGGATTCTTAGCAAAGGCGATACATTCAAGGGGTTTATCTAAACCATTTAGGTTCGAGGGGAGTTTTTTTTTAAGGTCTCAGTAAAAAAGAAAATCCTTGGTGCGCTACTGGATAGTTTCCTTCAGTATATATCGATTTTTAGAAAAATCGATAAATACGGTTTATTTAGTTGTTTTTTTCTGTTTTATCTTTACTATTGTTTTGTTATTTTAACTCCCTTAGCATTGAAATAAATTTAAATCATGTCCTGTTGATTAAATGCTTTCATATGTAAAGGTCTATATTTTTAATGGTGAGGCAGAATGTTGATACGGATGTTGTAGGGACTAGACCAGTGTTACTCAACCTTTTTTTCATGGGGGCCACAAAC
>NW_027111933.1:1133572-1149807 GCF_000696795.3 Halyomorpha halys | reverse complement strand
TTTATTTTAGTATGTATGAGATCATTCATCACTATTACCTATTGCCCACAACTGTGTGGCAGATTGTAATATCTATCAATAAATAAATCTATCAATTCCAAAAAAAAAAAAAAAATAGTTTACTAATGGTTAAGATTTAACAAATTCAAATTCACTACCTAATATTTTTTCTCGGTACATAAGTAATAGTAGAAAATCGGTCTTTCTCCCTTCACACGGAACTAAAAACACCCAGTACAACACATTCCAAATCCAAACAATTGATTTGTTGTATTTCCGAAAATATTAAAATTATTCAATCAGACATCTGCTATAAATTAAAAAAATAAATAAATAAATTTCCGTATATTAAGGCAAATTACCTTTCCAATAAATATATAGCACTTTACCGCTGCACGGCAGTGTTCTGTAGGACCTATTTACTCAGCGCGCTCTTAAGTTTTTTAAGGATGCGAAATTTAAAATGGTTTAAAATAAAGTAACACCAGATTGGCCAACCAAAAAAGTCACAGGTTGAGTATAACTGGACTATACCATCTCTCGTTTTATTCATATTTTTTTTGTTATAATTTTAGTGTAACTACAAGTAGTATATATACTCTGTACATGATAGACACTTTCTTGGTGCAACCAACATTAAATAAATGAGTATGATATTAGTCAGTAGAAAAATTAAGCTATTGGAGCCACTGTACTGACTGTTCTTTGATTCTTCATAGTCTGTTGGATTTTATTTATTTAAACTTTTAGTAAAAGAAATAGAAACATTTTGAAGATATTTAGTACGTCTTTAGGCTAAGAAAAAAATACTGTCCTTATACCAGATTGTCCGTAAATTATCTATTTAACATATAACCGACGATATTTTACATTTAAATATTTCAATACATTATATAAATATCATGAAATGCGGAGAAAAAAATATGAAGTTCGTGACAGTGAAACCAATGAAATTGTGAGAGTTAAGCGAAATGAGTGAAGGACAACAAAAAAAAAGTATCAAAAAAGATACAATAGTTCTTCCCCAAATGACTCATTCAACCTACTGGAATGTGGGGTGGTTATTATTCGGTAGCAATACCCGTGATACAACAGATGGAGGAAGTACCTTAACGGAAATTCGATGTGTTTGTCCTTGCAGCATCCTGCCAGGTGATGTCCTGATGATATAATACCATCGGTATTACTGATGAACAGATGTACCATGATATCTAAACTCTTAAATACACCAATGCCCAATGTATACATTTTATTAAAATAAACAAAAATTGTGATTTATAATGAATTGGAAGAGAGGACAGATTTTATTTTTTTCTGTTCTTGCTAAATTTGATTGGGAATTATCTTTTAACTTTTTTGATCTTCAACAAAAAGTTTTATTGAACGAAGTTAAGTTCATTCATTAATTAAATGAAGTTAATTTCATTCATCTTACCCTAATTTAAAAAAACCTTCCAAAATCCTTATCCACCTAAACCCATTAATTCTTAATCTCTAATCATTAACAATCCCTGATAATCCTCCGAGGCATCTGAAAAGAAGATGGTCAAGTGATCTAATTTAAGGCAATGATCGAGTACCACCATTGGGTTGTTTCTTCCCAAGATTATCATGTGTTCTGAAAAATTTATCACATTTACTTATTGTATTTTTTTTTTATACAGTTGGAATATTTAAGAAATAAATTAAAAATAAATGATAAATAAATTTTTAAAAAATATTCAGAGGTTTTATGTAGAATTCTTAGAAACTTGTTTATAATGCAGAATTTATTGCAGTTCTTTGTTAATCAATATTTTGCTAGGATGTTGTAGGCGAAAAAAAAACCACACTAAATTCCTAACTTTATTAAATTATTTAGCTGATTAGTAAAAGCTTAGAACCGCCATAAATATGTTCCCGTACTGAGCGTAATAAATGCAAATTATTTTCAATTTTATGCATCGACCTCTTGTACTACAACATCCACAATATGTTTGTGCAGCGAGGTGATAAAATGTCATATATTCACTTTTTTTTTGTTTATGTTATGTTAGGATCGATCTGTTTTATTTGATCATTTTCAAGAGAAATCCCTGAAAATACTTTAGACTTGAATATATTAGTGAAGCAACGTTATAGGGTCATAAGGGCAATTTCAAAAAGGATTTGTGACTTAAATTTAATAAGAAAGACTTATCTACATGACTATAATAAGGCCTATCAGTACATACGGGATTGAGCTTTAGGGCTTCACTTAACCATCAATTCCTCTCGTATCCAATCCTTATAGTCAAAAATCCTCAATGCTCCTTTGTCACAATTCAAGTCATCCATCAGGACCTTAATGTTCGATATGTTGACGATATGTTCAGAACCATATTCCAATTCTTCCATGATAAACTTCCAAACCACCCAAACTCGCTTGTTTCTAACCAGGGTTCTCCTCCTATACCCTACGTAGGGGTCCGAAAAGAAGAAGGCCCCAAGACTTTATTCTTTAGTAACGTTATTGGAATTCTCCACATGTTTGTATCATGTCATTTTATATCTAATAGCAAATTTACTGGTTAGGGATGGTTAGTATATATAATTATATACAACTGTAAATAATAATAAATAAATTATTTAAAAAAACAAAAATTTATTAAGTCATTAAAATGATATCTGGATAAGCTGATTATTTATTGTTCTGTCATTCTTATCTTTATTTAAAACATTGAAAAATAAAAATAGTTTTTTTGGAGTAAAAGTTTTAGGTCCTGAAAGAATCCAAAATAACTTGGTTTATTAAGATGGGCCGACCGTTAGCTTACTTTTTCTTTAAATATTCACGTTTTCTTTATTGTATCTTAATTTTAAACTGATATTTTTAATATTTTCAAAGCAAACGTAAGCAAGGAAGATATATGGCTGTGTGAAGTAGATTGTAAGAAGATAGTCCGGGTGGCGGCCAATAAAGGTATAAAATAGTAAAAAAAAAAACCTAATTATTGTTAAGCAACGTTTCGCCCCACTTTGCAGGGCTTCTTCAGGGTTGTCAAATTGTTGACAGGTTGACAACGGACTACACTCAGATTGTAACAGAACGGACACAACTCATGCTCAGTTGTCCGTTGTTAGAATCTGACAGCCCTGACGAAGCCCTGCAAACTGGAGCGAAACGTTGGTTACAATAATTAGTTTTTTTTTTACTATTTTACACGTTTACTGACCGCCACCCGGGCTATCTTCCTACCATCTAAAAATTAAAGTGTTTATATTTGTAACATGACTTTCTGAACCATCTGTCTATCTATACTCAGGATCTACAGTCAGTCAAGGGATGCCTTTGGCATGTGACGCAATCATCGCCCACTCGTTCCTGTCAGCTGCAAGTCTCACCCACATCAGACACAGGTCCGTGACAACGTGATCAAGTCACCTCAGCCTTGGTCTTCTTCGCGTTTATCTTCTTTCTAGAATTCAATTCAGCAACCTTCTTGGTACTCAATATTCTAGCCATACTTCTTCTCTTGATTTTTTCTGGTTCACCAATGTCCCGTTTCTATTATTGGCCTATATATCATTCGAAACACCTTTCTTTTCCACACCTTAATATTTTTTTTCGTTTTCTTTCATCAGGAAGATACGTGGGTAAGATATTGAAACGTGGGTTTCACTGTAACCACAGTTCTGATAATTGTCGTATATACTATAAGCTTGCCTTTGCGGGAGAGGTTCCGAAAATACGCATTGCCCTCCGGAGTGCTTGTAAACGCCTACTCTAAGCTTCCAACTTGCTTTTATTTTTTCCTTAATAAACTTACTGACTACCAACTACTATATATACATACTGATACGATTAGTAATTGAAAAAGAAATTAAAATACCGATATAACAAAACTCATGGCACATCAGAAGTAACTAAATGGAGTAAACTTCAAAAAAATAGCTTATGGTCTATTTTAATTTATTGAAGTGGTCATCATAAATTATGTTGCATTTTGACTCCAATCACCTTTTTTTAAAAAATTTTTCAGATCATTTTGCTTTCTTCCGATCCCTAAAATTTCTTATTCCCGATGTAGTATTTAAGAAAGCGAGGAGAAAGTGAATCGTTAAAAATAATGACAACAACAAAACGTTATTAAAAGAAAATCATTATATTAGACATAATTAACACAATAAATATGCATGTGAATAAATTAAGTGAGATCTTTCTCGACTAATTATCATGTTTCAGTAATTGAATAAAATCGCTATTTATGTAGAGCAGAATTAATCTTGATATCTTATGAAAATTATTTTGAATAATGTAAAATGGTCCGAATTTTTAGGTAATTTGAGAAAAAATATCATTGTTATTTTACCACTCTATTTTTACATTACATACTTGGTGAATAAAAAATAGATAATTATATGGAGATATTTAAATTTGTTTACTGCTTATAAAACCTTTCCTCAGGAATGATAAAAAATTATTCAATTAGCATAAGTACTGTTTTGGAGAAAGCTATTCATATTACAGACGTATTTGGTGAACTTCGAATTTTTTGTGTTAAAGTTTGACAAAGGAGTAGGTAGGATAATAAAATCGATGCTGTTTTACATGATAAAAGATTTTATCGGGAGTTGGGGGGCAGAACTATTTGGGGAATTCTTAGAATGCAGGGTAATAAAATGATTAAACCTATGATACAACCATTACATCGATAAAACTATTATAAAAACTTTTACATTCCATGCAAAATTAATATCTTTAGGATTTTTGTATGAATCAATGTATTTATGATATCTTCTGAATATACAAATGTTTCTCATCATCACACACTTTAACAGCGTTATAAAAGGGGTATTCATTATCTTTAGTTTAACATGTTAAAATGGAAAAACTCTCGTTAAATGAAGAAATATTACCTTCTTTTAACATGTTAAAACGATATAACATATAACATGGTTGAGAATCTGTTACAAGGTCTGTTAAATGGAGAATGACGTCACGTGATAGACCAGCTGAGCTCGCACGATTTTATTTGCTGTCGTGTTAGGTTACTTGCACGTATTTTGTGCTTTTGTGATTGTGTTAGTATTGTTTTGGATGTTTTTAAAACTAATAAAGCAATGAAGTGCAATAATAATAGTGTAATGACAGTTGTCAATTAGAACCATCTTGATTCTCTTCCTCACAAGTCAGAAGATCAACATGACACTCAGCAGCCAAATATTTATTACTTTTCACTCACTTTATGCATATTGTAATAAATTACTTTAATCCAAATTTAGAAGTAAACAATAATATGAAGTTTTGGAAGGAAAGGTTATAAAGCAAGTTGCTCAGAAAATCCGCTATGAGCTCATATACAACCCTTAACATGACTTGAAATTAGGTTGCTTATAATCCTATACTTATAACATTTAACACGGTAAAACTTTTTACATTTAACACATCTTGAATACCCCTAATGTAACCTACGGCCTTATGAAAGTTTAACATTTACCCTGAAGCTCTTTTAAATATCTACCAGACAATTAACCTTAATGTATGAACAATACATCTACTCCAGAAAGGGATTTGTTCCCGAATGAATTTATTTTTTTTATTTCATTTTATTTTTTCATTTAACACCATAGGAGTCCTAGCATCAGGTGTGCCAAAAAGGGGGGAGGGTCGTTGAGTAAGTTTTGCCTGCTAACTGTTCTTAGGAGAAGTGCAGGTCATTTTTTTTCGGGATATTACTTTTTTGAAGGTACGATATTTTTGAGGAATTTTCATTTTATGGGACACCTCAAGCCAGGTAAAAAGAAAAACATGGAACAGGTCTCAGCAAGTTAAATAAACTACAATTTTTTTGTAGCCTTCTCGCTTCAAGACATCGGAGAAGATAACTGCTACTATTCAATCCAGTGTCTGTATTATATCTTCCCCTGTAAGTTTGCGGTGTTTCTGGTCAGATTGTTACACTCTAATTTTAATTCTTGTTTAAATTTTGTGTCCTACAGTACCCTTTAATAATACTTCATTTATACCCTATAATAATACTCCTGTCGAACTATGTATATTTACCTACCTTGTCCTACATCTGGACAAAAGACTATCTTGGAATCCCCGAGTTCTACTAAAAAGACATGAAACCTCTCGTCGATTCCATCTATCAGTACACTTACTAGATAAATGGTTTAAACTTCCAATTAATTACAAAAACTCATCTACATGACCATAATAAGGCCTATTTGGACTACGGAGTTGAGCTTTTGGGCTCTACTAAACCTTCGGATTCAAGCCTTACAGTCCAAAATCCTTCGTAAAATCCTCAATGCTCCTTACTTTGGCACGGATAAAATCATTCATAAAGACCTTTATGTTCCATATGTAGCCGATCTCGCCCGATTTCAATTCTTTCATTCTAAACTCCCTAACCATCCAAATTTGTTTTTAATGTCGCTTCTTCTTCAATATCCGATAGTTCTTTTAGGCATCTGAAAAGATGTCCTATATACTCTCTACTCTAGAAATGTTATTAGAGTTCTACCTAAGGGTAGCGCTCCACAAGACTGTATTATGTCATAGTAATGTAACTATTACATTTACTTGTATATTTATGTAACATAGTTGTAAATTTCAATGATGAATAAAAAATAAAAAAAATCTAGAAGAAATGCAAAAAATCCGCCAGAATCGATATCGACTGATAGGAAATTGAACCCGAGTATTTGATTGTACGTCAGTGTGAAGTACCTTCTCACTGAAGTTTCTAACCTTGCTTCCTCTTCTATTTCTGACAATTCTCCGAGGTTCCTGAAAAGAAGAAAGAAGAAGCCTCGAGACCTTGTAATTCAGAAATATTATTGGATTGCTATTCATGGGCAGTTTCTCCACAAGTCAGTATAATGCCATTTGCGATCCTAATATCACATTTACTAGATGTATTTTAATGTAAATTCAGTTGTAAATGTATAGATAAATGTGTATATCTATAAATGTAATATATGAATAGCAACAGAAAAAAACTAGCATGTTTTAATTGTTTACTTTTCCTGATTTTTCACAATTTTCTGGAATGAAAAGTTTTTTTTTTATTGCTACGTCTTCTAATATACCACCTTTATTTCAACCTTACTTTTCATTGTACAAGATTTTGCTGTAGGCTTATCAATTATTAATATTTTTAGTATTATGGTATGCAAAATGTTCTATCTCTACATGTTGGAATAGCGTGATGAGCTGTAGGATAACCCCTTATGTTTGGCCTTTTACATGGGTGTTATATGCCAAATAAACAAACAAATAGAAATGCCATACAATTCATCAGAATTTTTTTAATTTATTGGGCCAAGAATGCTCATCATGTACAAAGCTGCTATGGAAAAAAAATATTGTCTATTACTACTTCAGCTTTTCAACCGAAGCTAACTTATGGAGAAATATTTCCAAGGAAAGCGATGGAATAGACATTTTCATAAATTATGTTCGGATGCCTAAAGTGGATGACTAAAATTCTAACGAATTAACGAAGGCTATCTTAATACAAGTTTTTAAAAGATAACAGTCGTTCAATGCTCACACGAACGAGTTTATCAGTTACCTCATTTCCTTATCTATCTCTGGTAATTCTCCCATTCGATGTAACTGGAATGAAAATTGACACGCCACATCCTTTTTTTTAGGTTTGCCATCCTGAAAAACAATTGTTGGGTTTTTAGGTTGACTATGATAAGAGATATATTTAACTGTTATACCAATAAGTTTTACAAATACACATTTAATAAATTACGAAAAACTAGTTGATTTGTATAAATATGAATGCAAGAGATAGTATTAAAATTAAGCAGAGGGTTATGTAGTTAGATAGAATGGGAGGAGACCAGGTGGAGTATGCAGACTCAGACTTTACCTTGTAGACCATTAGTTTGTCCTTCAAGGTCCAAAGTCTATTTGCACAGTCATTAGGAGCATTTTCTGTACCCTCGGGTCTTGTTTAGTCTAGGATCGATGGGAAAGCGGAGAACATATATAGGGTTTTCTTTATTTTTTTCATAGCAGCCTAGCGAAAGCTATTTTTTATGAAGACTGGATAAATCAGAGCTCGCCTAAGTGTATTCTGACCACTGCAATATTTGGTTGGTTAAAGACTAAAATAAATAAAATATATTTACTAATTTACAGGAACTATTTTTATTTAATTGATTTTTTTAAAATATACTTTATTGGAAGTACGAAATTTTAAAGTTATAAAAAACATTTTTTTCTAAAGAAGTCGGTTATCGTTTTTTTCTGAGAATTATGAATTTAATTCTGTTTCTTTGTCTACGCAAATATCTCTTTAAAAATAATAATTTTATTTCTACCTGAATCGATGTAAGTATTTGAGAGTTTAATTATACTTTATTTTTTATTATTCAAAATGCTTATGGCCGAATATTTAAAATACTTTATAATTCCTTTTTTTTTTTTTCTAACATTACATTAATCATGATGACAAATATTACAAGAAGATAGTTGACCATATGAAGTAGATTGGAGGAATATTGTCTGGGTGGCGGTCAATAAAGGTTTCATAATAGTAACAAAGAATTATTTATTGTTAACTAAATTATTTAGGGTTAACAATCAATAGTTTGTTGTTACTATTTTGAAACCTTTATTGACCGCCACACGGACTATCTTCCACAAGACAAATAATCGTGGATTTTTGCAATATATTTACGTTCAAAAAATCCTAACCTGGCGTAATAACTGGTCTAATTATTGTACTCACTCGCCCATGAACTGTTCTCTGATGTAACAAAATTAAAAAAAATTGCTACAGCTCTAATGCCGTTATTCGAGCACTTTCCCCGTAGGACTTATGAACAGCAATGGGTAGAGAATCAGGCCATTCGCTAGGAAGGTAAAAGTCCTTCATGAACAAATCTAATTAGGTATTGGGATGCAATTCTCTGAAATTTCCTCATGAGATTGCCAACCTTTACAAATCAGTAGGAATGCGACATAACAACAATAACTTTATGACGGTTGGGCTCCCTGAGACACAAACAGACTTTTAACCTCTATTAAGTGGGCCCCTTATCCTTCATCGTCGAACTTATGAAGGATACGGGGTTAAAATATAGCGGTTGGGTATGATACAGGAGTAAGAACCTTACATAAACGCTGTTAAACATACTTTTACCAAGTAAGTACTTACTTCCTTACTAACTAGCAAACATCCTTCATGGGTTGTATTACTACAGGTTTTTTTCCATCCAGAGTCAACTAGATACTGTTAAGGTAAGTTACTGTGAGTTTTTTCTTACTTTAAAAAAAAAATCTGATTTAGATAAAAGGACAAGTGGTCAAAAGAACTTTAATAGTAGTTAAACTATTTATTGTGAGCCAACGTTTTACCCCACTTTGCAAGGCTTCATCAGGGTTTTGTGAATGGAGGAAAGCACAAGAATGGTCTAATTTAAACATTTGTTGTCTTTTTTTTTTTTTTTTTTTTAATAGAAATTTTCAAAACTGAAGTAGTACTATCTTGATGAAACCTAATTCTAAAAATATTATAATAAACAACTACCTTTGTAGTGCGCATGCTCCAACCTAAAAAAAATTGTCCCTTTATTCGTCAAGCCAGGAGGTTGGCATTCACTGTTCTCCCTCAAAGGGAAGAGCGGAGTGTTGACGATGCCCTTGGTGCTCAGGTTTATGTTGAAGTTAATAGGAATTTTTTCCATTGCAGAGTCCATATAACTAAGACAGAAAGCAGTCCATGATTGGCTCCTTATCTGTCACGCCCCTGGTGTTCATTTACTCAGCTTTTTTGGCTTCACTTTTGCACATTACCTTTTTTTTTCCTACCTTTAAGGTCTAGCCTGTTAAGGGGAAATATTTTCAATTCTCAAAATAATATTCAATGATTGGGTTACCTCAAGAACTGCTTTCGAATTAATTACGATTTTAGTTCAGTGATTTACATCTGTAAAAGAACTTTCCACCTCTGTATTGTGAATTTTATTGTTATTGTAAATACCAATAATTAGTGGCATAGTTTTCAAGTTGGTATTTCTTTTTTTAAACAGTTTCTAGTGAAAGTTATGTTGTTAATATAAATATAAAATGTATTGAAATATCAATCAACTTACGAATTAGTACGTGTGATTGAAAGAATATAAAATAAATATTTAACCCTAATAGGACTTTCGATGTTTGCATTATTTTCGCTATATGTATTAAATGTGATATACGAATTTTGTAGGATTTTTTTTTCTACTTTTCTTTTATTGAATGCATATTCCAGAAAAGCGTCATAATTCTAGTGAGAAATGAAAAAATACAAATTTTATTTTTATTTTTCTGGTGAATCCAACGGAACTGTTATAATTTTTATTAAACTAAACACACTCAATTCAATAAATATATATCTCCATCCTTTAATAATCTAATTATACATTCGGGTAACAAAAGGTTACATTGTATTAAATAATGTAAATTGTAATAAAGATTGAAATAAAAACGGAGGGTAAGAAAAAAATAATAATCTAGCACTGAAACATAACAGAAAGAAACATTGTGAGACACTAAATGTGCAGATTTGTGTTATGCGATAGAGAGCCGAAACATGTGAATGGGAGTATTATTCGCAATCCCAAGGTCCCTTAGCCAGCAGATCGGTATCCATCATGCCAAGGCCGAAGTCAGGAATGCTGAGTGGGACTACGACGCAGCAGGCCTCGAATCGTGTGTTCTTAACCTCAGGTGTACCACAGGGTCCGCACAAACCTCTCTCACGCCCTGTCCTCCAAGCCAGTTCTCAAGCAGGCTTCCTCAGGGCCCGGGGTCACGTTTGCCTTAATGGCCTAACATTCCTTCTTCATGGCAGCCCAAGAGTTTATTACCGGGGTTATAAAAATGAGGAATTTATAATACCCGCTACTTGTTTGAAAGACGTAGAATGCTTGATTGGCTTCTAGGTGAAGCTGACCCGGTTCACATCGCATCCTGCAAGTCCTTAGTGAGTTATTCCAGAGATAATATACTATCTCCTGATTACATTCCTATTCCATCTACATAATTATGATATCAAATTGCAGCTATTTTCCTAATTTAGATAATTATATAAATGCTTTTTACTCATCTCCACCACTAGGGAATTCACAATCCTATAAATCAATCTCTTGTACCATCATTTAAGACGCTCATAAATTATCTGTAACAATCTGCTGTGCTCTGATATTTTTAAAAGAAGTTCTTTTAATGAAGTATTCGCCTATTAAACACAAAAGAAATAGTGCTTAATTCAAAGATAATTTGAAATATATGTGCACCAATCAGAAAAAGGATATGAGTCAATTTCTTCTCTGAAATTGTTTCTTATATCGGGAACAAAATAGGACTTAAAATAGCTCCTTTTTTAGAATGAATAGCTCATACATTATATTAAACATAACAGGTAACCTTAAAATACCAAAGGTAGTAAAAGGTAAGACACAATACGAATTATTTTTCTTTTTGTACAGTAATGCACTTACTAATTCAGTTTTTATTTCTGTTTTAGAGGGTTCGGAAAAAAAATTATATCGGGATTTTCTTTTAAGGAAGTTTGACTATATTAGATAATTTTTTTAAATTGTTAAATCGTTTCGGGACAATTATCCCATACTCATATACCTTTACAATCCTAGATATTCTTTTCAACAATATTTATATATATTATATAAATATATATAAACAATATTTAATTTTGTTATTCTCATCAACAATTTTTATCTATGTTATATGTGTATATATAAAATTCTTGTAATCATATTTACCACATATTTTCAATTTCCATATTGAAATCATGTCATCTATATACTCATGGTTTAAAATTGTTTTACACTTATATTATTTAAATTGTTGTCTTTCACTATTGGTGCATTTATCTATCTCTGTAGCACAAACCAATGCTCTACATTAGACGTTATGAAATTGGACCATATAAAAAAATCATAGTCTTAACTTAAATTGCACAATGGATTAAAATTGGACGTATCAATCTTCTTCCATATATCACAAAAAAAAAAATAATAATAATAATAAAATAAGTAGAGAATACCAAAGAAAAAAAAGAGTACCAAAATAACACTGCATCATTTCGACAAAGTTCTTCTAACTTATACTTTTTCTTACTTTTACTTAGGAACTTTTTTAAAACAATATATGCAAGCACATTTATGTAAAAACTTGTATAATGAAATCGTTACGAGAACTTTTTGGCAAAATCTTTTATATAGAAGTATTTTATTTATACTTATGGTTCTTTGTTTGCGTTATTATGTTTTCACCTAATTAGTTTCATAATAATTAAAATACGTTTAATTTTTTAAATAACACGAAATGGAAAGTAACTTTACTATTCTGAGATGTAGTTCCTATAGAACAATGGTTTCCAACTCAGAGAAGTCTGCGCGGCCCACTAGGCCAGGAATTAAACCATCCGCAGCCTATCCTCACTTTTTCCTGTCTTTGAACTAAGAACAATACTTGATATTCCCTGAAAAATATTTGATAATTAGATTTTATAAAAGTATATTCTGTAAGTTTATGTATAATAAAAGATCTACCAGTTAAAACCTTTTAGCTAACCCTGCAACATCTGTTAAGGTAATGGATGATATAGCAGTTTTAACAATAATTCCTCAGAAAATATGATCTGCTGAATCCTATTTGGGGCCCCAAGTTTCTCGGACCACCGGTTGGCAACCACTTCTTTAGAGTAATCAGTGGATACATTTCATGCGGGCCAGAACAGTGTGGCCATATTTAACATTAACTTAGCATAATTAATTACAAAAATAAATTTGCATAAATAGTAATAAGACGAAACAAAACTAATTTAGATCAGACCAATAAATTTAAGGTCATATTTTTTCGCACAGTCAACTATGTTCTCATCAATCACAAATAACCTTTATTCGAACTAAAAACATTAAGGAAGTATTAAATACTGCAATAAAGTTGCTCTAATACTTAAACCTATTGAGGAGGTACGTGACGGCGTAGGTCCCAGTGCGCTTGGATCGGAACGTTGTGGGTTCGATTCCCACCTGGGGCAGTTAATATTTATTTTTCGGCGGTCCCGAAAAATGAATCTTGACACTTCCACCTTGGTTAGTACGGGGCGGCAACTCAGGTAGCCGCCTTGGAAAAAGGACCGGGGTGCCCACTTGCCGGACTTGTTCCCCTCACCAAATACCAGTAGTCCTGTCTATTGAGAGTTAGTTTCGACAAAAACAATAAATATTGATATTTTAGAATAGTACTTCAATAATATCCATATTAATTGTCAATCTTTATTACGATATAACATTTTCAATGCGTTGCTATAGTAACCTTTGTTTTAGAAAGCTGTGCCTGCAACGGGATCTTCTTCTACAGACCATGAACCTTGAAAAGCTGTTAACATTTATTTTATGCGCGAAAGCATTGCGAATTTATGCAAGAATAAACTAATGATTTGAAGATAGGGAGCTGGATTCTTCGAGTCAGTGGAGGATGCAATATAAATTATAAAAGTTTTCTTGCATTTAAGGGTGGACCATAGGTGAATAATTTGACCCCTCATAAATAAAAATTGGCTAAGCCGTTCAGTCAATCGTCGTGCAAATATGCAAGGACAACCATGACGCCTTTGAATAAGATTTAACCAATACTTAATTCGTGCGCTATCTCAAAAACAGTTCATTCTTGGGCCTTAAAACACAGGACCCAATCTACGTTTTGGAGGAACGCACTGAAGTATTGATGTCAGTGTCAAAATCTATAAAACCCAACCTGAACGGTCTTGGTCCGTCGACTTACCTATACCTGAATTCTGCATCCTCTCACATGTTTGAATGAAATTTATTTATTAGAATCCATCGCCCCTGTGTGCTGTAAAAGGGATATATAGTACCTTAATATATATATGTGCGATAAGGAAAAATGTACAAATAGGAAAATAACACGCGGAAGAAAGTTCTGTCAAGGTCTGAAGAATAAATTTATTATGTATCAAATAAATTTAAAATAAAAAGATTATAAAAAATAACTTATAATTTACGGTTTAGACATTGGGTTATATTGTGATTTTTTTTCTGTTTGTTTATTGAAATTTTCTGTATTACATAAAAAACATCATCATCATGATTGGCGCGACAGCCCGTTACCGAGCTTGGGCCTCCTCTAGTAGCTTCCGCTAGCCCGTTCTGTCTTCTGCTGCAACTCTCCAGTTTCGGCTTCCCAAAAGGACATGGCCATCCGTTGATACAGCGTCCGACCTTCTCATGTTCGGCCTACCCACTCTTTTCTTTCCATTTAGTTGCTCGAATCGGACCTTATTTGGGATATCATCGCCGCGCATCCTTGCCACCTGACCCGCCCATCGGATTCTACCCAACCTTATAAACTTGACATCATTATCTCCGTACAAAGCTAATAGCTCCGCGTTCTTCCTTCTTCTCCATACATTGCCCTCTCTAGCAGGTCCCAAATGTTTTTCTCAGAATGGACCTCTCGAAGACCAAGAGTCTTGCTTCATCAGCATTAGTGAAGGCACAAGCCTCGTATCCGTATGTGACAACGGGACGTACAAGTGTTTTGTAGAGATTTACCTTGGTCCCATTAGAGAGCAACCCACTTCTGAAATGTCTTGCCAGGCCAAAGGCCAAATACCAGGCATTCGATACAATTTCTCCATTAGGGGTATTCATGACCTTTAGTTTAACATGTTAAAGCGTGTTAAATTGAAAAACTCACGTTAAATGGAGAAATAATTCCTTCTTTTACCATGTTAAAATGATATAACATGGTTGAGAGTCTGTTACTAGGTCTGTTAAATGGAGAATGACGTCACGCAACAGACCAGCTGCGCTCATCACCGTTTTATTTGTTGTTATGTTAGGTTATTTGCTCGTATTTTGTACTTTCATTGTGTTAGTATTGCTTGGATGTTTTTAACATGTAAATGCAAAACATTTTACATTTAACACAACATCATGAATACCCATATTAGAAGGTCTCAAGGCCATCTTATTGTAAATATTGCAGTGTATTTTTTATTTATCTTTTACCAACCCTACCTTTGAAAATAAAGTTGTTTGCAGCAATTTGGTGATATGCATTTATAAATAAAGTTGGAAATTTCATTCTCCTTAAATAAATATATAGGTTAAAAATCAATTCACAAGTTTTTCAAGTCTATATTTTTTCATTTATTGTTTTCAGATAAAGTATATATCAAAACATTTGTAAACGACCTAATCTAAAATCTCGGGATTTATTATGCTGCAAAAATAAAATATACCGAATGAAAAGTGTCAATATTACCGTTATTCACAGATTTCATATTTTCTTCCGATCAATGCTGTACAATTTTAGCTTATCTTAAAAAGAGTATCTTGGTAATAGAAAATAAATACTAATTCAATGATAGGGTAGTATGCAAAAAAATATATTTTTTTGCCAGTTTGTACGTTTTCATGACAAAACAAAAAGTTGTAAAATAGCATAACATAATTTTCAAGTGTGTTATTAAGGCCTTTGTACCATTTGAAGGTATTCCTTTAACTCTTATCTGAATATTTACATTCAAATGCCAATAAAACAAAACATTTAAATAATTTATAACATTGATATATTAATGAAAGATTTAAATTTTAAGTGTGACTACTTTTGGTTTTTTATTTTAAGCGATCTTTTATAATCAAGCAAGAAAAAATAAAGATCAATAGATGGTTGACCGTGGATAATAAGTATGAAAAAGTAAATAAATAAGTAAAAACTTATTTATTAGTGCTAACGTGTCGGCCAGTATTTCAAGCCTGCATCAGCGCTAAAATTGAATACCTCATAAAATATTAGGTTGCAAGATTTTTTCCGTTTAGTTCATCTCATCAATGAAGCGAAAAATATTAATTCATTATAGTAATGTACAATAAATAAAGAATATAGTTGAAATACATTGAAAAAAAAAAACTGTCTTCATATTAAAAATGATTTTTTTTTTATCACTATTCATTTCATTACACTCACATTTTCACTTTCAAAACATGTTCTCAAATCCCTGTCAAAACTCACCGTTATTACTTAATAATTCGTTATTTTATGAGAGTTTTAATAATTATTTGTAAAATATGTGCGCAGAAGTGCTCTTGACCCCAAAAATTTAAATATTCATGAATTTAAAAACAGGTGTTGGCAGTAACGTTAGACTTACAAAACGTGTATTTTAATGATCAAATATTTTTAAAACCTGTTCTTAAGAATAATTTTGAAT